>NW_027591613.1:0-80710 GCF_964213995.1 Mustelus asterias | reverse complement strand
GCACCATGGTTCACCCTCCCCAAACCCAGCATCGCGCCATGGTTCCACCCTCCCCAAACCCAGCATCGCGCCCATGGTTCACCCTCCCCAAACCAGCATCGCGCCATGGTTCACCCTCCCCAAACACAGCATCGCACCATGGTTCACCCTCCCCAAACCCAGCATCGCGCCATGGTTCACCCTCCCCAATATCCCCAGTCACTTCCAGTCAGCTTTTACAATCAGACATGGGACCTGGGCGTCGCCGGCTGGGCCAGCATTTATTGCCCATCCCTAGTTGCCCCTTGAGAAGGTGGTGGTGAGCCGCCTTCTTGAATCGCTGCAGTCCACGTGCTGTGGGTTGACCCACAATGCCGTTAGGGAGGGAATTCTCGGATTCTGACCCAGCGACAGTGAAGGAACGGCCGATATATTTCCAAGTCAGGATGGTGAGTGACTCGGAGGGGGACCTCCAGGTGGGGGTGTTCCCAGGTATCTGCTGCCCTTGTCCCTCTAGATGGAAGTGGTGGTGGGTTTGGAAGGTGCTGCCTAAGGAGCCTTGGTGAGTCGCTGCAGTGGCATCTTGAGGATGGGACACACGCTGCTACTGAGCGTCGGTGGTGGAGGGAGTGAGTGTTTGTGGATGGGGGGACAATCAAGCGGGGCTGCTTTGTCCTGGATGTGGTGGGGCTCAAGGAGAACAGTGTGGTGGGGGTCAGGGGGAGCAGTGTGGTGAGGGGGGGGGGGGGGGGGGGGGGAGGTGGGTTACAGACCTTGCTGACACCCATTAGCAATTCACCAAGGCTCCTTAGACAGCACCTTCCAAACCCACGACCACTTCCATCTAGCAGCACGAAGGCAGCAGATACATGGGAACACCACCACCTGCAAGTTCCCCTCCGAGCCACTCACCATCCTGACTTGGAAATATATCGGCCGTTCCTTCGCAGTCGCTGGGTCAGAATCCTGGAATTCCCTCCCTAACGGCATTGTGGGTCAACCACAGCACGTGGACTGCAGCGATTCAAGATGGCGGCTCCCCACCACCTTCTCAAGGGGCAACTAGGGATGGGCAATAAATGCTGGGCCCAGCCGGTGACGCCCATGTCCCACGAATGAATAAACAAAACCTCGCAAAGCCCGAGGACAACCCCCTCCTGGAACTGCGATCCGAGGAGAGGTTTGGAAAACGGAGCGTGTGTGCTGTTTCTAACTGTAGCCAGAACCCCATCGAGGGTCACAAACAGGGCCTTAGGTCCCCTGGTCTTCATCTGCAAAGGAGTGGGCACTGCTTGCCTATTTGTTGTCCTTTACCAATATGGCAGCTGGCACACCTCCAGTTCATGGGGCAGACATCTGTCCATCAGCAAGATGATGGGAGAGCCCTTTATTACTCAAAACATGAATTCACAGGTGGGATAGTGACGAACGAACAAGCACGCACACACTCAGCGTCTGCCTACCTTCCCGTAATCCAACACTGGGGTTTCCACCCCAGGGAAGAGGTCCTGGACAATGGCACTGAACAGCGGCAGGTCAATGGAGGTTAACTTGGCCATATTCATATCCTTCATGGACAGCAGGAGGATCTGGAGAACAGAAACACTCAGTTGTATAAAGGCATTACCTCAGAACCTGAACAATCCCTCACAGCTTCGAACTGGCTCGTGAATTAAATTGAAGGATTATTTTTACAGACTTTACATCACCAGAACAGGCCATTCATCCCATCTGCTCCGTGCTAGTGTTTCTGCCCCACTCCAGCCTCCTCCCACTCCCTCTCACCCTATCAACACATTTTGCCCCCTCATCAGTCCCTCATAAATGCCTCAATACTATTCACCTCAACCCTCCCGTGGGAGCGAGTCCCACATTCTCCCCACTCCCCGTGGGTGCGAGTCCCACATTCTCCCCACTCCCCGTGGGAGCAAGTCCCACATTCTCCCCCACTCCCCGTGGGAGCGAGTCCCACATTCTCCCCACTCCCCCGTGGGAGTGAGTCCCACATTCTCCCCACTCCCCCATGGGAGCGAGTCCCACATTCTCCCCACTCCCCGTGGGAGCGAGTCTCACATTCTCCCCACTCCCCGTGGGAGCAAATCCCACATTCTCCCCACTCCCCCATGGGAGTGAGTCGCACATTCTCCCCACACCCCGTGGGAGCGAGTCCCACATTCTCCCCACTCCCTGTGGGAGCGAGTCCCACATTCTCCCCGCTCCCTGTGGGAGCGAGTCCCACATTCTCCCCGCTCCCTGTGGGAGCGAGTCCCACATTCTCCCCACTCCCCCATGGGAGCGAGTCCCACATTCTCCCCGCTCCCTGTGGGAGCGAGTCCCACATTCTCCCCACTCCCCCATGGGAGCGAGTCCCACATTCTCCCCACTCCCCCATGGGAGCGAGTCCCACATTCTCCCCACTCCCCCATGGGAGCGAGTCCCACATTCTCCCCGCTCCCTGTGGGAGTGAGTCCCACATTCTCCCCGCTCCCTGTGGGAGTGAGTCCCACATTCTCCCCGCTCCCTGTGGGAGCGAGTCCCACATTCTCTCACTGTCTGGGTAAGGATGTTTCTCCTGAGTTCCCCAGTGGGTTTATTAGTGACCGTGTGATATTGATGACTCCTGGTTCTGCTCCTCCCCCACACTGCTTCGTCTATTCTATCAGAGTCCCTTTCGTCGTGTTGCTTGGAGAGCAGAGCTCCAGCATCTTCAATCTTTCCTCAAAAAGATCATTCCAAATTGCAGCAACAGTTTCGTCTGCATCCTCTCCAGTCAGCTCGAAAGCTATCGATCCACTCTTATCTCTTAGTCAGAGAGGATTCGCTGCAGACCCCCCCCCTGCTCAGAGACCCCCTGCTCAAATAACCCCTGCTCAGAGACCCTCCCTGCTCAGACATCCTCCCTGCTCAGAGAGCCCCTGCTCAGAGACCCTCCCTGCTCAGAGACCCCCCCCCTGCTCAGAGAGCCCCTGCTCTGTTCTTACCTCCTCGTCAGAGAGCTGAGGCTTGTCCCGCCGTTTCTTGCCAGCGTAGCGGAGTAGGGAGGTGAGGGCTCTCAAGCCAAAGTCATAATGATCTTGCTTGGAGAGTTGCTGCACAGCCAGCGAGTAGAGTGTGTAGACTTTCTTCGCAAGGGCCTGCAGGGGACAAGGAGAGCGGTCAGCACACTGACTGCAAAATGGAATCAAAACCCAGGACTAAGGCCAGTCAGACCACAGCCTGTCAAGGTCACTCCCCATGTCGTTGCATTTTAACCAGTTTCTCTGATTTCACACCTCATATCCCCAGCAAAAGGAACGAAAGATTAACACAAGTCCAGTCAGGGGTTCAACTCTAGCTCTGAATGGTGAGGTGAAAGTCTGCTCTTCACACTGCTGTTCCGGGATAGATGTGAGCTGAACATGATTCCACCAGAATCATAGAATACCTACAGGGCAGGAGGAGGCCATTCAGCCCATCAAGCCCACACCAACAACAATCCCACCCAGGCCCTATCCCTGTAACCCTCACGTATTTATCCTGCCAACCCCTGACACTAAGGGACAATTTAGCATGGCCAATCCCCCTAACCTACACATCTTTGGACACGAAGGGACAATTTAGCATGGCCAATCCCCCTAACCTACACATCTTTGGACACTAAGGGGCAATTTAGCATGACCAATCCCCCTAACCTGCACATCTTTGGACACTAAGGGGCAATTTAGCATGGCCAATCCCCCTAACCTGCACATCTTTGGACACTAAGGGATAATTTAGCATGGCCAATCCCCCTAACCTGCACATCTTTGGACATTAAGAGGCAATTTAGCATGGCCAATCCCCCTAACCTGCACATCTTTGGACACTAAGGGACAATTTAGCATGGCCAATCCCCCTAACCTGCACATCTTTGGACATTAAGAGGCAATTTAGCATGGCCAATCCCCTTAACCTGCACATCTTTGGACACGACACTAAGGGGCAATTTAGCATGGCCAATCCACCTAATTTACACATCTTTAGACACCAAGGCGCAATTTAGCATGGCCAATCCACCTAACCTGCACATCTTTAGACACCAAGGAGGAATTTAGCACGGCCAATCCACCTGACCTGCATCTTTGGACTGTGGGAGGAAACCGGGTCACCCGGAGGAAACCCACGCAGACACAGGGAGAACGTGCAGACTCCACCCAGACAGTGACCCGAGGCCAGAATTGAACCCGAGTCCCTGGCTCTGTGAGGAAGCAATGCTAATCACTGTGCCGCCCTTATCCCAGCAGGAAATGGCTCACAGCAGAAGGATCACTCCAGAAGCTGGCTCTATCTATTTGTAATTGTCCCTTGGTTGTACAAAACCTGAGTACTGCTGAAAGGAGAGAGATGTTGTTGAAGCTTTTAGCCTTGCACTCAGCAGGACAAACGCAAGAATACCAAATTTCAAATGATCACAACAATTTACACAGGGGAAGAGGGTGCGGAGAGCGGGACTCTGACTGGCCGAGGGGTGGGTCACAGAGGAAGAGCGGGGCTCCCACAGGGGAAGAGGGTGCGGAGAGCGGGACTCTGACTGGCCGAGGGGTGGGTCACAGAGGAAGAGCGGGGCTCCCACAGGGGAAGAGGGTGTGGAGAGCGGGACACTGACTGGCCGAGGGGTGGGTCACAGAGGAAGAACGGGGCTCCCACAGCGGAAGAGGGTGCTCCTTTTGCACAGAGCGAGAACAGAGTTAATCATAAATAGAAGCAGAGACGGTGCGGCACGATGGCGCAGTGATTAGCACTGCTGCCTCATAGCGCCAGGGACCCAGGTTCAATTCCCGGCTGGGGTCACTGTCTGTGCGGAGTCTGCACGTTCTCCCCGTGTCTGCGTGGGTTTCCTCCGGGTGCTCCGGTTTCCTCCCACAGTCTGAAAGACGTGCTGGTTAGGGTGCATTGGCCATGCTAAATTCTCCCTCAGAGTTACCCGAACAGGCGCCGGAGTGTGGCGACTAGGGGGATTTTCACAGTAACTTCATTGCAGTGTTAATGTAAGCCTTACTTGTGACACTAAGAAATAAACTTTAACTTTAACAGTACATGTGACACACTACAGAGCAGAAGGAAGCCATTCAGCCCATCAAGTCTGCACCGACCACAATCCCACCCCAAGCCCTATCCCGCAGCCCCGCTAATCCCTTTAACCTACACATCTTTGCGCAGTAAAGGGCAATTTAGCATGGCCAATCAACCTAACCTACACATCTTTGGACACTAAGGGACAATTTAGCACTGCCAATCAACCTAACCTACACATCTTTGGACACTAAGGGACAATTCACCATGGCCAATCAACCTAACCTACACATCTTTGGACACTAAGGGACAATTTAGCATGGCCAATCAACCTAACCTACACATCTTTGGACACTAAGGGACAATCCACCATGGCCAATCAACCGAACCTACACATCTTTGGACACTAAGGGACAATTTAGCATGGCCAGTCCCCCTAACCCACACATCTTTCGAACTGTGGGAGGAATCCGGAGCACCCGGAGGAAACCCACGCAGACACGGGGAGAACGTGCAGACTCCACACAGACAGTGATCCAAGCCAGGAATGGAACCCGGGTCCCTGGCGCTGTGAGGCAGCAGTGCTAACCACTGTGCCACCGTGCCGTCCTTTTGAAGTTCTGAAGATGAGTTGTACGGGCTCAAAGCTTCACCTCTGTTCCTCTCTCCACCGATGCTGCCAGACCTGCTGAATGTTCCCAGCTGAATGTTTTTTTGTTTTTATTTCAGATTTCCGTGGTATTTGGCTTTTATTCTGTGGTGTAGTGTAGCTGACTCCCAGGGAATCCTCAGGAGTTGGTTTTATTCTGTGATGTACAGTGTAGCTGGCTCCCAGGGAATCCTCAGGAGTTGGTTTTATTCTGTGGTGTACAGTGTAGCTGGCTCCCAGGGAATCCTCAGGAGTTGGTTTTATTCTGTGGTGTACAGTGTAGCTGGCTCCCAGGGAATCCTGAGGAGTTGGTTTTATTCTGTGGTGTACAGTGTAGCTGGCTCCCAGGGAATCCTGAGGAGTTGGTTTTATTCTGTGGTGTACAGTGTAGCTGGCTCCCAGGGAATCCTGAGGAGTTGGTTTTATTCTGTGGTGTACAGTGTAGCTGGCTCCCAGGGAATCCTGAGGAGTTTGTTTTATTCTGTGGTGTACAGTGTAGCTGGCTCCCAGGGAATCCTCAGGCGTTGGTTAGGAGACATGCCCTGTCCACTTGCAGAAACCAGACCCTGACCCTGGGCAGCAGGCTGTCTCTGGGAGGCCGAAAGGAGAGGGGAAGGACAAAAACACCCGACATAACGGCACGATGAAAGGGGAAGGAATCGGAGTGGGAATCCGGGGGACACACCTTACAGTTGTTGAATCCTTCTGCAAACAGGATTATCTCAGCGATTAGCGTTGAGTCAGGAACCACCATGGAGATGGGCCTAAACATTGACTTGAGGTTATCTGGAAGCTCTGTCCGCCCAGCGTATCCTGCGATTAACAACAGTGATATTATCATTGTGCCTTCCTGACTCAACCGCTAACTCTTATCCTCTTCCAAAGCTCATATGAGTACAGAAATGGAGGAATGGGAGGAAGCCATTCAGCCCCTTGAGCCTATTCCGCCATTCAATTAGATCATGGCTGATCTGTATATGAACTGTATCGACTCAAGAACAGCTTCTTCCCTGCTGCTGTCAGACTTTTGAATGGACCTACCTTGCATTAAGTTGATCTTTCTCTACACCCTAGCTATGACTGTAACACTACATTCTGCACTCTCTCCTTTCCTTCTCTATGAACGGTATGCTTTGTCTGTATAGCGTGCAAGAAACAATACTTTTCACTGTGTCCCAGTACATGTGACAATAATAAATCAAATCTATGTACTCTATGAACGGTATGCTTTGTACAGTGCATGTTAATACATGTGACAATAATAAATCAAATCAAATTAAAACTTCATGTAGCCAGCTGGCTTCCACAACCCTTGATCCTCATCAAGAAGAAGAATCTATCAATCTCAGTTCTGAATTTTTCAGTCGTCCCCGTGGCTTTTGGGGTGGGACAGAGTTCCGGATTCCTACTCCATCTGTGTGAGGAGGTGTTCCCTGACATCAACCCTGAAAGGCCTGACTTCAATTTTAACATTCTGTCTCCCTTGTTCTGAACTCCCTCGGCACGGTGGCACAGTGGGTTAGCGCTGCTGCCTCACAGCGCCAGGGACCCGGGTTCGATACCCGGCTCGGGTCGCTGTCTGTGCGGAGTCTGCACGTTCTCCCCGTGTCTGTGTGGGTTTCGTCCGGGTGCTCCGGTTTCCTCCCGCAGTCCGAAGGTTTGGTGGATTGGCACATCTTTGGAGTGTGGGAGGAAACCGGAGCACCCGGAGGAAACCCACACAGATATGGGGAGAACGTGCTGACTCCACGCAGACAGCAACCCGAGGCCGGGAATCGAACCAGGGTCCCTGGCGCTGTGAGGCAGCAGCGCTAACCCACTGTGCCACCGTGCCACTGGGATTGAACCCGGGTCCCTGGCGCTGTGAGGCAGCAGCTCTAACCCACTGTGCCACCGTGCCGCTGGGATTGAACCCGGGTCCCTGGCGCTGTGAGGCAGCAGCGCTAACCCACTGTGCCACCGTGCCGCTGGGATTGAACCCGGGTCCCTGGCGCTGTGAGGCAGCAGCTCTAACCCACTGTGCCACCATGCCGCCCTGAAGCTCAGCCAATTCAGCAGTATGGAAGCTGGGTTTCGATGACTGAGACACCTGGCGAGATTTGTTTTTAAATGTGTTGAAACATTCCTTCGTGGTAGCGTACGCACCCCTCCCGGAGTCTTACCTGGGTTCATGGTGATAAAGATGCCACAAGACCAGACCAGGTTAATCTCACGACCCTCAAACACGAAGCGGGTCAGGTTGGCAGAGAGCGCGGATAGGATGGAGAGGATTTGTTGGGCAACGACAGACAGGACCTCAATATTGATGCGGTTAAACTCATCAAAGCAACCCCAGGCTCCAGTCTGTACAAACACACACGGGACTGCCATCAGAAACAGCACCTTCTAAATCCACACACCACCCAAAACAATCCCTGCGACACAACGCAGATTAATAACGCGACTGAAATTACACTCACATTCACATCTTCTCTGATATCAAAGACAAATCCCTCAGCACTGACCCTCTGACAGTGCGGCACTCCCTCAGTACTGACCTTCTGACAGTGCGGCACTCCCTCAGTACTGACCCTCTGACAGTGCGGCACTCCCTCAGCACTGACCCTCTGACAGTGCGGCACTCCCTCAGCACTGACCCTCTGACAGTGCGGCACTCCCTCAGCACTGACCCTCTAACAGTGCGGCACTCCCTCAGCACTGACCCTCTGACAGTGCGGCACTCCCTCAGCACTGACCCTCTGACAGTGCGGCGCTCCCTCAGCACTGACCGTCTGACACTGCGGCGCTCCCTCAGCACTGACCCTCTGAAAGTGCGGCTCTCCCTCAGCACTGACCCTCTGACAGTGCGGCACTCCCTCAGCACTGACCCTCTGACAGTGCGGCACTCCCTCAGCACTGACCCTCTGACAGTGCGACACTCCCTCAGCACTGACCCTCTGACAGTGCGGCGCTCCCTCAGCACTGACCCTCTGACAGTGTGGCACTCCCTCAGCACTGACCCTCTGACAGTGCGGCACTCCCTCAGCACTGACCCTCTGACAGTGCGGCACTCCCTCAGCACTGACCCTCTGACAGTGCGGCGCTCCCTCAGCACTGACCCTCTGACAGTGCGGCCCTCCCTCAGGACTGAGTTTCCCGAAGGGAATTTAACTCAGTCTTATACAACGGCAAAGTCAGTGTTGAAATGAATGATGGAGCCTGTGTCTCACCTGTGCCAGTCCCGAGTACATCCGACCCATGGATTTGTAATCCAAGCCCTCGGAGCAGTTCACCACAATCACATACATGCCCAGGGACTTTCCCAGATCCTTCACAGACTCGGTCTTCCCGGTTCCTGCTGGTCCTTTGGGTGATCCACCGCGGTGCAGGTGGAGAGCGGTCGTCAATGTCATGTAACACCTGAAAAGGAGACACCAAGGGATGCTTTAGGCGTGAAGGTGGAGATAGTGTGGGGACTGCATCTTTACTGATCCCCAACTCCCATCTGTATCGCCCGTTCGGGTGGCACAGTGGTGAACACTGCGGCCTCACAACGCCAGGGGCCCGAGTTTGATTCTGGGCTTGGGTCACTGTCTGTGCGGAGTCTGCATGTTCTCCCCGTGTCTGCGTGGGTTTCCTCCGGGTGCTCCGGTTTCCTCCCACACTCCAAAGATGTGCTGGTTAGGTGGATTGGACATGCTAAATTGTCCCTTCGTGTCCAAAGATGTGCCGGGTAGGTGGATTGGCCAGGGGAAGTGTGTGGGGTTGCAGGTATAAGACGGGGGAGAGGTTGTGGGTGAGATACTCTGTCAGAGAATCGGTGGCTCTCGAGTCACTGAATGGTCCCTCCTGCGCTGTAAGGATTCTGTGAACAATGCTGTGACCTACCTGTCTGTGTGAGTGGAGTGATTGCCTCGAGGGGATCGCTGTGACCTACCTGTCTGTGTGAATGGAGTGATTGCCTCGAGGGGATCGCTGTGACCTACCTGTCTGTGTGAATGGAGTGATTGCCTCGAGGGGATCGCTGTGACCTACCTGTCTGTGTGAATGGAGTGATTGCCTCGAGGGGGACGCAGGCACCTACCTGTCTGTGTGAATGGAGTGATTGCCTCGAGGGGGATCGCTGTGACCTACCTGTCTGTGTGAGTGGAGTGATTGCCTCGAGGGGATCGCTGTGACCTACCTGTCTGTGTGAGTGGAGTGATTGCCTCGAGGGGATCGCTGTGACCTACCTGTCTGTGTGAGTGGAGTGATTGCCTCGAGGGGATCGCTGTGACCTACCTGTCTGTGTGAGGGGAGTGATTGCCTCGAGGGGATCGCTGTGACCTACCTGTCTGTGTGAGTGGAGTGATTGCCTCGAGGGGGACGCTGTGACCTACCTGTCTGTGTGAGGGGAGTGATTGCCTCGAGGGGGACGCTGTGACCTACCTGTCTGTGTGAATGGAGTGATTGCCTCGAGGGGATCGCTGTGACCTACCTGTCTGTGTGAGGGGAGTGATTGCCTCGAGGGGGACGCTGTGACCTACCTGTCTGTGAGGGGAGTGATTACCAGCCGCCCCGAGTTGCCCAGATATTCGTAGCCGTACTGGAAATGGGTGTTGGTTTGCCGGATGATGCAGTCATCCACGTCCTGCGGAGGGGAAAATCCTCAGAGATTACAGAGCAGCTCAATCCCCGGCAGTCAGTCTGAGGATGCTACAGGTGCAGCAGCTCAGTGTCCCAGTCACTGAAGCCACCCCGGCTCTACCCTGAGCCCCGGAAGGTGCTCTCTCACACCGCTGCTATTATCCTTCCAGTCTCACAGCTGCCTCACCTCGGTGGGCATTGCTGTGAATCTGATCATTTAACTTCACTGGGCATCACAGCTGCTGTGGATCCTGAGCTCTGC
The DNA here is from genome assembly GCF_964213995.1 of Mustelus asterias. Classification (NCBI taxonomy): domain Eukaryota; kingdom Metazoa; phylum Chordata; class Chondrichthyes; order Carcharhiniformes; family Triakidae; genus Mustelus; species Mustelus asterias. The sequence continues at coordinate 70,184 of NW_027591613.1, read as the reverse complement.
CATCCATGGTGTATTTTCCAGCACAGGGAGTGAGCCAGGGCTATGAGCCTTAACGCAGTAACCCTCCCGTTAGGCTGAGAGAGCTCGCTCCAGCGTTAGTACCCCTCGTGGCAGCCAAGCTCAATTCAACTCGCTCACCACAGACCTGTCTGCGCTGTGTAGGCACTGGGCCATCAGGACAGGGTGTGGAGGTGCCGGCGTTGGGACTGGGGTAAACACAGTAAGAAGTCTCACAACACCAGGTTAAAGTCCAACATTTGCTACCAAATAAACCTGTTGGACTTTAACCTGGTGTTGTGAGACTTCTTACTGCCATCAGGACAGGCCAACCTGTACAGGCCTTCACAGACAATGCTGTTTGTATGCTGTTGGTCCTGGTGCCTCTCGAGTACCCATGGGAGGTGATTTAACATTGTAACTGCCCTGATAGAAGTCTACAGGACTGTGAGGGGCATGGACAGAGTGGATAGTCAGAAGCTTTTTCCCCCAGGGTGGAAGAGTCAATTACTAGGGGGGCACAGGTTTAAGGTGCGAGGAGCAAGGTTTAAAGGAGATGCACGAGGCAGATTTTTTACACAGAGGGTGCCTGGAACTCACTGCCGGGGGAGGTAGTGGAAGCGGAGACAATAATGAGTTTTAATGGACGTCTGGACAAATACATGAATTGGATGGGAATAGAGGGATATGGTCCCCGGAAGGGTAGGGGGTTTTAGTTCATTAGCAGCACGGTCGGTGCAGGCTTGGAGGGCCGAAGGGCCTGTTCCTGTGCTGGAATTTTCTTGGTTCTTTGCCCGTTATGTGATCCCATAGTGACTGGTTCACAAAGTACAGCAAGCCGGACAAAACATACAATACATAACGGGGTGGCACGCTGGCACAGCGGCTAGCACTACTGCCTCACAGTGCCAGGGACCCGGGTTCAATCCCAGCGGCACGGTGGCACAGTGGGTTAGCACTGCTGCCTCACAGCGCCAGGGACCCGGGTTCAATCCCAGCGGCACGGTGGCACAGTGGGTTAGCACTGCTGCCTCACAGCGCCAGGGACCCGGGTTCAATCCCAGCGGCACGGTGGCACAGCGGCTAGCACTGCTGCCTCACAGTGCCAGGGACCCGGGTTCAATCCCAGCGGCACGGTGGCACAGCGGCTAGCACTGCTGCCTCACAGCGCCAGGGACCCGGGTTCAATCCCAGCGGCACGGTGGCACAGTGGGTTAGCGCTGCTGCCTCACAGCACCAGGGACCCGGGTTCAATCCCAGCAGCACGCTGGCACAGTGGGTTAGCACTGCTGCCTCACAGCGCCAGGGACCCGGGTTCAATCCCAGCGGCACGGTGGCACAGCGGCTAGCACTGCTGCCTCACAGTGCCAGGGACCCGGGTTCAATCCCAGCGGCACGGTGGCACAGCGGCTAGCACTGCTGCCTCACAGCGCCAGGGACCCGGGTTCAATCCCAGCGGCACGGTGGCACAGTGGGTTAGCACTGCTGCCTCACAGCACCAGGGACCCGGGTTCAATCCCAGCAGCACGCTGGCACAGTGGGTTAGCACTGCTGCCTCACAGTGCCAGGGACCCGGGTTCAATCCCAGCGGCACGGTGGCACAGCGGCTAGCACTGCTGCCTCACAGCGCCAGGGACCCGGGTTCAATCCCAGTGGCACGGTGGCACAGTGGGTTAGCACTGCTGCCTCACAGCGCCAGGGACCCGGGTTCAATTACCGGCCTCAGGTCACTGTCTGTGCGCAGTGTGCACGTTCTCCCCGTGTCTGCGTGGGTTTCCTCCGGGTGCTCCGGTTCCCTCCCATGGTCCAAAGATGTACAGGTTAGACAGATTGGCCATGTTAAATTGCACCTTAGTGTCCAAAATTGTGTAGGTTAGGGGGAATTAGCCATGGGAAATGTGTGGGGTTATGGGGATAGGGGACTTTATTCCCTGGAGCGTAGAAGATTGAGGGGAGATTTGATAGAGGTGTATAAGATTTTGATGGGTATAGATAGAGTGAATGCAAGCAGGCTTTTTCCGCTGACGCGAGGGGAGAAAAAAAACCAGAGGGCACGGGTTAAGGGTGAAAGGAGAAAAGTTTAAAGGGAATATTAGGGGGGGGCTTCTTCACGCAGAGAGTGGTGGGAGTGTGGAATGAGCTGCCGGATAAAGTGGTAAATGCTTTTAACATTTAAGAAAAACTTGGACGGGTTCATGGATGAGAGGGGTGTGGAGGGATATGGTCCAAGTGCAGGTCAGTGGGACTAGGCAAAAAATGGTTCGGCACAGACAAGAAGGGCCAAAAGGCCTGTTTCTGAGCTGTAATTTTCTATGGTTCTATGGGTCTGGATAAGACACTTTGCCAGAGTCGATGCAGACCCGATGGGCCAAATGGCCTCTTCTGCACTGTAGGGATTCTATGATTCGATGATGAACTGTATGAATCAGTGACAGAGTAGGGACGGATATATTTGTAATGAGATTGAGGAAGAGGCGGAGGCAAGATTTGTCTCAGGGGGAACGGACAGTGTGAGGGGGTGGAAGCGGGGTTTGTCTCGGAGGGGAGAGGGGTTTGTCTCCCGCGGGGTCAGTTACCTTGTCCCAGTAGAGTCGGAGCTGACTGAGCCAGTCAAACGCAGTCACATCCATACACCCCAGCTTGTAGAGTTTGTCGATGACGTCTCGTGCGTGGACTTCCACCGTTACCAAAGCCACGATCTTCAGCCGCATGATCTTTGTGAGGTTTCCACGGATGGCCTCGGAATACTTGCGTAGCATGCTAACCTGCAGAGGCATTGACGGGACGGTAAGGAGTCACCGATCGCACTGACCACCCACAGGGTTATTATGTCTCGCTTCCCCCTTCATCATTAAAGCCCGGGAGGGTCCAGCATCCATTCACCCCCCCCCCGCCCCCAGGGTTATCAAAAACTGACAAGATGGCAGACTCAAAATGCTGGGGCAATTTCTGCTGCAACAGAGTGGGTCAGGAAGGCAGCTCACCACCACCTTGTCCAGGGGCCATTGGGGAATGCTGAGATGTAATGTTTTCAAAAGACAAGATGATGGCTGAGGGAGGAGGGGGTTTGGAGAGCTAAGATCATCGACATTTCACACCAGTGTTGCAGCTGAGTGAAGCCTGCGGGACAATATCCCACCGTCTCCAGTTCGTGCTGCTGGGAGTTACACTGTGAAGCCTACAGGACAATATCCCACCGTCCCCAGTTCGTGCTGCTGGGAGTTACACTGTGAAGCCTCTGGGACAATAACCCACCGTCCCCAGTTCGTGCTGCTGAGGGTTACACTGTGAAGCTGCGGGACAATAACCCACCGTCCCCAGTTCGTGCTGCTGGGAATTACACTGTGAAGCCTCTGGGACAATAACCCACAAGCTCCAGTTCATGCTGCTGGGAGTTACACTGTGAAGCCTGCAGGACAGTAACCCACCGTCTCCAGTTCGTGCTGCTGGGGTTACACTGTGAAGCCTGCGGGACAATAACCCACCGTCCCCAGTTCGTGCTGCTGGGGTTACACTGTGAAGCCTGCGGGACAATAACCCACCGTCCCCAGTTCGTGCTGCTGGGGTTACACTGTGAAGCCTGCGGGACAATAACCCACCGTCCCCAGTTCGTGCTGATGGGGTTACACTGTGAAGCCTGCGGGACAACAACCCACCGTCCCCAGTTCGTGCTGATGGGGTTACACCTGCACCAGGTAACTAGGCTGCCTGACAAAACAGCGGGGCTGCTTTGTCCTGGATGGTGTCGAGCTTCTTGGTTGGAGCCCGCGGCCAACCCCTCCTGCTCATGGACACCATTCAACTGATCAAGACAGTGTGAGTCCTTTCGAAGAGTGAGTCCCACTCTCCTGTCCCTCGCTGTTCCTATGCTTCTTCACTATATCCAGGCTTCTGTAGTTATCCAATTCCCTTTGGAAAGCTGAGATTGACTCTCGTTTCCATCGTGTTAACCAGGCAGAGCATTCTGAATCCTAACCACTCGCTGCCAAAGAGCTTTCTCTCTCACGTAACCTCGGATTATTCTGCTAATCACCTGAATTCTGTGCCCTTCTGGTTCCTGATCCTTGGAAACAGTTTCTCTTTGTCTAAGCTATCTAAAACCTTCATCATTTTAAATACCCCTCCCACCCACTCCAGTCTCTCCACCCGTTATAAACGGCCACTGGGAGGGACACCCGCTGGTCCCTGCGGAACCCGGGGACAGTCAGTGCCCGGGTTCCTCTCCCGCTCCCAACGATTCAGCTGACTGGAATCGGTAGTGAAGCCCGACTCACCTGCTTCCGTTTAACAACCCGGACGGGTTTCTTCTCGCCTTGCTCTTTGGCTGACATCAGAGCCTTGGTGACGTCCGTGGTCCACTGGATCTGGCTGGAGGTGATAAGCATCTGTGAAGAAACGAAGGGCTGGATGTTGGGTGGACCGAGAGGATGGAGGGTAATCGCGGAAAGCAGACTGGGGAATTGCCCAGACAGAGTGATAAACTCTTGGAATCGGAGCAGTGCAGACAAAATCAAACCCACGCAATTATTAAAGACGCAGCTGGTTGCGAGAATAACACACAGGCTATGTTAAGTGAGGTGAGCCAAACAAGCTTTGTTACCTGGATCCATCTTGTGCCACATCAAAGCTGTCGCTGCCATTTGTACCCGAACAGGCGCCAGAGTGTGATGATTTTCACAGTAACTTCACTGCAGTGTTAATGTAAGCCTACTTGTGACACTAATAAAATAAGCTCGAAGCTTAAACTGTGGCCTTGTCCCCCTGTATCTTTGTGAAGTGACATTGCATCGGCCAATACCCCTCTCTCTGGCCGAAGCCACTGTTTGCTTCCTAGCCGTCTTGCTGCGTGTAAATGGCTGCCACTACTTGTCAGCACAACCCTCGCACTTCAACCCGATTCACGGCGTGGGAATAACATTCAAACGTTTCACAAAAGCTGTGGTGCTGCACAGTATAGAAACCCGCTCTGACAAAGCGCAGAGCAGGGAAATGGAAACGACTGCATTCACACTCGGGCTGGTTTACCCTCCGGCAGACCGGAAAATCCATCACTAACCTGACCAGGCCAATCCTTCACCCACTTGTCTCGTTTGGTAAGCATTTTCTTCAGAGCCAAGCGACTGTCCTTCAGTAAGTCTTTGAGAGTAAAGCGCATGGTGCGTTCCACATCACAGAGCCATGCCTGAGAGAGACAGGGACGCATTAACAAGAGAGACAAAGAGATGTTATTTAACCCCGAGCGTTCAGCTAGACTCCCCAACATTAGCTGATCTACTCGAGAAACCCGGAACGCCCCGGGTCTGTGTTGGTTTTAACAGATCTCTGTCAGGATTTTGGGAGGATTATGATCTGCCTGGGGGTCTGGAGGAGTTAATTAGACTGGTCACTCGATCAATTCTCACTGACCTGGCCAGGAGGAGAGTAGCTGCGGGTATGCGCGTGGACGGCTGGTCTGGGTAGAATCTCCATGACACCACTGTAGTCAAATAGCCGGTTAATGCTCACCACCTTGAACGATGGTGATGAGAGAGGAGGTGCTGGAGGACACATGCTTCCCAAGGAGCCGTTCCCCAACAGGCGGTTGATGTGTTCAAGAGAGGAGGAGAAAATCTCCAAGGGAAAGCAAGGATGCAGGGCAGAACGGTGGCACAGTGGGTTAGCACTGCTGCCTCACAGCGCCAGGGACCCGGGTTCAATCCCAGCGGCACAGCAGCACAGTGGGTTAGCACTGCTGCCTCACAGCACCAGGGACCCGGGTTCAATCCCAGCGGCACAGCAGCAGAGTGTTTAGCACTGCTGCCTCACAGCGCCAGGGACCCGGGTTCGATTCAAGCCTCGGGTCACTGTCTGTGTGGAGTTTGCACGTTCACCTCGTGTCTGCGCGGGTTTCCTCCGGGTGCTCCGGTTTCCTCCCACAATCCAAAAGACGTGTAGGTTAGATGGATTGGCCATGCTAAATTGCCCCTTAGTGTCCAAAGATGTGCAGGTTAGGTGGACTGGCCGTGCTAAATTGTCCCTTAGTGTCCAAAGATGTGTAGCTTAGGTGGATTGGCCGTGCTAAATTGCCCCTTAGTGTCCAAAGATGTACGGGTTAGGTGGATTGGCCGTGCTAAATTGCCCCTTAGTGTCCAAAGATGTGCAGGTTAGGTGGATTGGCCATGCTAAATTGCCCCTTAGTGTCCAAAGATGTGCAGGTTAGGTGGATTAGCCGTGCTAAATTGCCCCTTAGTGTCCAAAGATGTACGGGTTAGGTGGATTGGCCATGCTAAATTGCCCCTTAGTGTCCAAAGATGTGCAGGTTAGGTGGATTAGCCGTGCTAAATTGCCCCTTAGTGTCCAAAGATGTACGGGTTAGGTGGATTGGCCATGGAAAACGTGTGGGATTATGGAGATGGGGCAGGGGAGAGGTCTTGGGTAAGATGCTCTGTCAGAGAGTCTGTACAGACTCGGTGGGCTGAATGGCCTGTTCTGCACTGTCGGGATTCTATGATTTCTATGTGTAAAGGACACAGCCTCTGCCTGTGTGGGATCGAGCGTTACGGGGATAACGGCGGGAAGGTGGAGTTGACGATTATCACATCGATCTCATTGAATGATGCAGCAGACCCGATGGGCCGAATGGCCGATGTCTGCTCCTTCGTCTTACGGATCCACAGGCACAAAGATTGCAAAATGATTTGAACCATCGGTGCCTCCTGTTTGTGTCGGACTGCCTGTGATGATCTGAGGGGTTGCCGAACACTGATGGGAGCTTTGACCCACTGCCATTCTCGGTGCTAGGACCAGCCCCCTGCTGTGTGTTTGGGAGGAGGGAAAACAGGACACAAATGATAGGCAACTGGTTAAAGTTACCCAGCAGCTGGGAGCGGCAGGGTACACATGGGCAAGGGGCTGTCTGCTGGCTGTAGAAATCTGTTAACTCCATCAGCTGGCTTTGTGTGACAGTCAGGATAATCACACCCTCAGGCTCTGAGGTTACACAAGGAATATTACCCAATGAGGAGAGGAAACGCAGCTCTGTGCTCCAAGAGAGAGGCTACATTTACCGAGAGTGCGACCCAAGATAGGGTTCAACACGGCAGCCCCCAAACATCAAATACCCACTCCCAGCCAGAACCGATCCCAAAGTACTCGAACTCCTTAATACATTGAAAGGAACTCCTCTGTTTTAAAAGGGAGATTAAACAGTTTAATGTGAAATGCCTGAGAGGGAACAGTTTCTAACGGATGTCTTGACTCTATATGTCATCACTGACTGTGGTACTGGCAGCGCTTAACCTTCATCTAATGTTCGCCCAGTGCCTCCTGGGCTGTTAAAGCTTCTCTACCCTGATCACATCAATTGGAAAAACCGACATGGATTTTACAGCACAAGAGGCCATTTGGCCCATCTGCTCCGTGCTGGTGTTTTTGGTCAATGCCAGCTACCTCCCACCCCCTGTCCATCTCACCCCATCACCCTATTCTTCCAATCCATTCTCCCTCATGTGTTTATCCAAATTCCCCCCTTAAACATCTTGATACTATTCACCTCGCATTATGTCCACTCCCTGTGGGAGCGAGTCCCACATTCTCCCAACTCCCTGTGGGAGCGAGTCCCACATTCTCCCCACTCCCTGTGGGAGCGAGTCCCACATTCTCCTCACTCCCCGTTTGAGCGAGTTCCACATTTTCCCCACTCCCCGTGGGAGCGAGTCCCACATTCTCCCCACTCCCTGTGGGAGTGAGTCCCGCATTCTCCTCACTCCTTGTGGGAGCGAGTCCCACATTCTCCCCACTCCCTGTGGGAGTGAGTCCCACATTCTCCCCAGTCTCTGGATAATGAAGTTTCTCCTGGATTTATTAGTGACAGTCTCACATTGCTGTCTCCCCCACAGGTGGGAAGATCTCTACACCTAGAGTACTGAAACCCTCCTGAATTTTAAAGGCCTCGATCTGGTCACCCCTCAGCTTTCTCCTTCTGCGGGAGGAGAAGACCAGCTTGTTCATCTTTTTCCTGATAGGTTGTAAGCTTTAAATTCAGTTTCAATGCTTGCATATCTTTCTTGTACCTTCCTCAGCACCTCACCATCCTTTTTATAAAAAGATATCGAGATCAGAACTGTTCAGAGTACTGCAAAGGTGATCTAACCAAGGTTTAATTTTCACTTCAATCCCTCTTGGAGAGAACGCCGCTATTTGCTTTGTAATTTTTGGTGACCTTTGCTAAATTGTGTCCTGACTTTGAAAGATACCTGAATCCGTGTCCCCAGATTCCTTTCCTCCTTCATCCCACCTCTTTTCCACCTTCTCCTGATCATTTATCTGTGTATTTTGAGTCTCGCTTAGAGAGACCAGGGCTGAAACTTTCCCGTCTCGCCCACCGCGGGAAGGTTAGAAGGCGAGAGGGAAAATTCAGTGGACCGTTCAGAGGTCCGTGGAGGAACTTGCGGCCTTGCGGCGCCCGCGGCCGGAGAATCCCGCCCGCGTTTGTTGAAGCTCAGCGCTCCTCAGGACAAACACAAGAATGCCAAATTTCAAACAGTCACAATTTCTACTGCAGGAGAAAGGCAACTCTGATTGGTTGAGGTGTTGCCAAGGAGAAAGAAATCAACAGGGAACTATCGGCTTCCTTGGCTCGCAGGTAATTAAATAAAAAAGGGTGCAAGGCTTGGACATGTTCCTTTTGTTTGCAGAGGGCGGGTCCCTATGAAGGTGCGTCGCTTCGAGTAGCCATTTTGAAGTTTCAGCAATACTCCAGCTCTGTTCCAGCAAGCCAGTTTTTATCTAGTGTCCCTGGGGTGGAGAGTGAGGAGGGGGCTGGACATTTGGAACGACTCAGTGATCTGAGTGAGGAGCTGCAGTCACACGTCATGTGATGGGCTACAAATGGGGTCACTCCACCGCTGACAAAAGTACTCCCCATAGGATCATAGATTGATTTGGGTGGCACGGTGGCACAGTGGTTAGCATTACTGCCTCACAGCGCCAGGGACCCGGGGCAGCATGGTGGCACAGTGGTTAGCATTACTGCCTCACAGCGCCAGGGACCCGGGGCAGCACGGTGGCACAGTGGGTTAGCGCTGCTGCCTCACAGCGCCAGGGATCCGGGTTCGATTCCAGCCTCGGGTCACTGTCTGTGTGGAGTTTGCACATTCTCCCTGTGTCTGCGTGGGTTTCCTCCGGGTGCTCCGGTTTCCTCCCACAGTCCAAAGATGTGCGGGCTAGGTTGATTGGCCATTCTAAATTGCCCATTAGTGTCCCGGGATGCATAGGTTAGAGGGATTAGTGGGTAAATATATGGGGATAGGGCCTGGGTGGGATTGTGGTTGGTGCAGACTCGATGGGCCGAATGGCCTCTTTCTGCACTGTAGGATTCTATGATTCTCCCCATGTCTGCGTGGGTTTCCTCCGGGTGCTCCTGTTTCCTCCCACACTCCAAAGATGTGCGGGTTCGGTTGAGATTGGTGATGCTAAATTGACCCTAGTGTCAGGGAACAGGCTAAATATGTGGGCCATGGGAATCAGCCCTGGGTGGGATTGTGATCAGTGCAGACGCGATGGGCCAAATGGCCTCCTTCTGCCCTGCAGGGATTCTATGACCTTCTATGAATCATAGATCCTAGTTTGCATTGGTGGTTCAATGGTAGAATTCTCACCTGCTACGCTGGAGGCCCAGGTTTGATTCCCGGCCAATGCAAAGCCCCTTCTTTAGGGGTGGCACGGCAGCACAGTGGGTTAGCACTGCTGCCTCACAGCGCCAGGGACCCGGGGCAGCACGGTGACACAGTGGGTTAGCACTGCTGCCTCACAGCGCCAGGGACCCGGGGCAGCACGGTGACACAGTGGGTTAGCACTGCTGCCTCACAGCGCCAGGGACCCGGGGCAGCACGGTGGCACAGTGGGTTAGCACTGCTGCCTCACAGCGCCAGGGACCCGGGGCAGCACGGTGGCACAGTGGGTTAGCACTGCTGCCTCACAGCGCCAGGGACCCGGGGCAGCACGGTGGCACAGTGGGTTAGCACTGCTGCCTCACAGCGCCAGGGACCCGGGTTTGATTACCAGCTTGGGTCACTGTCTGTGTGGAGTCTGCACGTTCTCCCCGTGTCTGCATGGGTTTCCTCCGGGTGCTCCGGTTTCCTCCCACAGTCCGAAAGACATACTGGTTAGGGTGGATTGGGCCGTGCTAAATTCTCCCTCAGTGTTACCCGAACAGGCACCGGAGTGTGGCGACTAGCGGATTGTCACAGTAACTTCATTGCAGTGTTAATGTAAGCCTTACTTGAGACTAATAGATAAAATAAACTTCAAGAATCCCTGCAGTGCAGAAGGAGGTCATTCGGCCCATTGAGTCTGCACCAACTCTTACCCAAGCTTACACTGTATTTACTCCATAGCTATTGAAAAGTGTGTATGTGTGTGTGTGTGTGTGTGTGTGTGTGTGTGGGGTGGGGAGGGGTGTGGGGGTTGGTTGAGGCAGACAGGCAGATTCACCCCACTCCTCCCGCCACCCCCCCCCCCCCCTCCCACCCAACCCCCGGAATGGCAGATAGTGTTAATTTGGAACCCTTGGCAGCAGCAGCTAGCGGGAGATGTCCGTACCTCCACGGGTCCCTCGAGCAGAGTGGGATGTTTGAACTCCACGTACTCTCCATCAGCGGCAAACATTCCAGCAGCTTCCATTTTGTTGGTGGTTCCGATCTAGGGAGACACGTTAGTGCGCCTGTTAGCTCAGCGGTTACACAGTGGTGGAGATCTGTACCCTTGGCTGGTGCGGTTATAACACTGCCCGGAGATCACAGGGTTAATCCAGGAACTCAGCCCATGTTCTGGGGGGATCCCGGGTTCGAATCCCGCCCACGGCAGACGGTGGAATTTGAATTCAATAAAAAATATCTGGGATTAAGAATCTACTGATGACCCATTGTCGATTGTCGGAAAAACCCATCTGGTTCCTTTAGGGAAGGAAATCTGCCGTCCTTCCCCCGGTCTGGCCTGCATGTGACTCCAGAGCCACAGCCAATGTGGTTGACTCTCAACCACCCTCTGAAATGGCCGAGTGAGACACTCAGTTGTGCAAGAAGGCAGCTCACCACCAGCTTCCCAAGGGTAACGAGGGATAGGCAATAAATGCTGACCAGCCAGTGACCCACCTGAATGTATGGTTCACTCATATCCCTTACTGGCACAAACCACCCAACCCGACATGGTCTGGCTCCCAGCTCTTAATGCGCTCTGATTCCCCCTTTCCAGAAACTTAGCTGGCAGCGGTGAAGCCTTTCCAAAGGAAGGGGATAAATGCACGCTCGGCCTCTGCCAACATCCTGAGAGTGGCAAAGACGTGTGTGAGTGAGCGGGAGAGAGTGTGTGAGAGTGAGCGGGAGAAAGTGTGCGAGAGTGAGCGGGAGAGAGTGTGTGAGAGTGAGCGGGAGAAAGTGTGTGAGAGTGAGCGGGAGAGAGTGTGTGTGAGAGGGAGAGAGTGTGTGAGAGTGAGCGGGAGAAAGTGTGTGTGTGAGCGGGAGAGTGTGTGTGAGTGGGAGTGTATGAGTGAGAGGGAGAGAGTGTGTGAGTGAGCGGGACTGAGTGTGTGTGTGAGCGGGAGAGAATGTGTGCGAGTGAGCGGGAGAGAGTGTGTGAGTGAGCGGGAGAGTGTGTGTGCGAGTGAGCGGGAGAGAGTGTGTGAGTGAGCGGGAGAGTGTGTGTGAGAGTGAGCGGGAGAGAGTGTGTGTGTGAGCGGGAGAGTGTGTGAGTGTGAGTGTATGAGTGAGAGGGAGAGAGTGTGTGAGTGAGCGGGACTGAGTGTGTGTGTGAGCGGGAGAGTGTGTGTGAGTGAGCGGGAGAGAGTGAGTGAGTGAGCGGGAGAGAGTGTGTGAGTGAGCGGGAGAGAGTGAGTGAGTGAGCGGGAGAGAGTGTGTGAGTGAGAGGGAGAGAGTGAGTGAGTGAGCGGGAGAGAGTGTGTGAGAGTGAGCGGGAGAGAGTGTGTGGGAGAGCGGGAGAGAGTGTGTGGGAGAGCGGGAGAGAGTGTGTGAGTGAGCGGGAGAGAGTGTGTGTGAGTGGGAGAGTGTGTGAGTGAGCGGGAGAGAATGTGTGAGTGAGCAGGAGAGTCTGTGAGTGAGCGGGAGAGAGTGAGTGAGTGAGCGGGAGAGTGTGTGAGTGAGCGGGAGAGTGTGTGAGTGAGCGGGAGAGAGTGTGTGAGTGAGCGGGAGAGAGTGTGTGAGTGAGCGGGAGAGTCTGTGAGTGAGCGGGAGAGAGTGTGTGAGTGAGCGGGAGAGTCTGTGAGTGAGCGGGAGAGAGTGTGTGCGAGTGAGCGGGAGAGAGTGTGTGAGTGAGCGGGAGAGAGTGTGTGTGAGTGAGCGGGAGAGAGTGTGTGAGTGAGCGGGAGAGAGTGTGTGTGAGCGGGAGAGAGTGAGTGAGTGAGCGGGAGAGTGTGTGAGTGAGCGGGAGAGTGTGTGAGTGAGCGGGAGAGAGTGTGTGAGTGAGCGGGAGAGAGTGTGTGAGTGAGCGGGAGAGAGTGTGTGAGTGAGCGGGAGAGTCTGTGAGTGAGCGGGAGAGAGTGTGTGCGAGTGAGCGGGAGAGAGTGTGTGAGTGAGCGGGAGAGAGTGTGTGTGAGTGAGCGGGAGAGAATGTGTGAGTGAGCGGGAGAGAATGTGTGAGTGAGCGGGAGAGTCTGTGAGTGAGCGGGGGAGAGTGTGTGAGAGTGGGAGAGAGTGTGTGTGAGTGAGCGGGAGAGAGTGTGTGTGAGTGAGCGGGAGAGAGTGTGTGAGTGAGTGAGAGGGAGAGAGTGTCTGATTGAGCAGGAGAGAGTGAGAGAGCAAGCGGGAGTGTGTGAGAGAGTGGGAGAGAGTGTGGGAGAGAGTGTGTGAGAGAGCAGGAGAGAGTGTGTGTGAGCGGGAGAGAGTGTGTGAGAGAGCGAGCGGGAGTGAGTGAGTGAGAGGGAGAGAGTGTGTGAGAGAGCGGGAGAGAGTTCATGAGTGCGTGCAAGTGGATAGTGGATGGCGACAGATCAGCGCTTGGCTGTGACTGACATTTGATGGCCGAATCTGTGCAGGAAGATCAGCCAGACACTCCGAGCGTGCCCATATGAAATTGGTGGGGTGTCAGCACCTAAACGAGGGGTGGGCACGGAGGCAGGTGACATTACCTTTTGCATTTTGAGAGTTTTGATGTTGTCAAAACACTTCTTCATGTGGGGCTGCACTGCCGGGGGGTTGCGGGACTGCCCCAAGATCTCCAGCAGGTCGTCATTAGACAGGAAGTAGAAGCGTGGGAAGATTTGGCGTTTGGTCTCCAGGTACATGTCCAGGGATTTCTCAATCTCCTCCAGCTTGTTATTCATGCCGTTCAATGTGTCCAGGAGACCTGAGGGAGCAACAACAACACCTCATGTTCCAGCACTGCTTCTCAAAGAGACAGCTCTCCAGGAAAAGGGGCTGGAGTCCAAACAGGAAGCAGAAAGGAAACACGGAGACAGTTACAGTGGGAGGTGAGGAGGGAAGTGGGAGGTAGTGGGTCACTGTCTGTGTGGAGTCTGCACGTTCTCCCCGTGTCTGCGTGGGTTTCCTCCGGGTGCTCCGGTTTCCTCACACAGTCCAAAGATGGTTAGGGGGACTAGAGGGATAAATACAGGGGGCTACGAGGGCCAGGGTAAGAGTAAAGTTTATTTATTGGTCACAAGTAGGCTTACATTAACACTGCAATGAAGTTACTGTGAAAATCCCTTGGGAACTACACTCCGGCACCAATGCACCCTAACCAGCACATCTTTCGGACTGTAGGAGGAAACCGGAGCACCCGGAGGAAACCCACGCAGATACAGGGAGAATGTGCAGACTCCACACAGACAGTGACCCAAGCCGGGAATCGAACCCGGGTCCCTGGCGCTGTGAGGCAGCAGCGCTAACCCACTATGCCAGCATGCTGCCTCTACCAATGCTCTGTCAGAGAGTCAGTGCAGACTCGATGGGCCGAATGACCTCCTTCGGCACTAAAGGGATTCTATGATTCTAGGAAGGAAGGGATCCAGTGACTTTGAAAGTGCGGGTGAGGGAGGAGGCAGGGCTGATGTAGGGAGTTGCAGGGAGCAGGTGGTTGAAGGGGCTGCCAGGATCAGTTCATAGGACAAGAGCAAGGACAAAGTGGGCCAGGAGACACGATTAAATTCTGGTGCCGTCCAAATGGCTAAACAAGGGGCGACAAGTTGTGCATTCACCGTGACTTACAGTGTCATTGTAATGACATCCTGATCAGAATCGTGACTGCATGAGATCACCCACCGCAGCAATGCGGATTCTGTTTGACTTCTGCTCTCTAACTCTGCTTGTCCTGGGTACTGGGGACAATGTGGGACTCGCTCCCACAGTCGCTCCGTTTGGCTCAGGTCCACTCCCAGGGCTGACGGCCTCGTTGCAGTTCTTCTTCCTTGTTCTCTACCACCCTCTCCACCAGCTCCGTCAAATCATAGAATCCTACAGTGCAGAAAGAGGCCATTCGGCCCATCGAGTCTGCACCAACCACAATCCCACCCAGGCCCTATCCAAATATCCCTACATATTTACCCACTAATTCTCTAACCTACACATCTCAGGACACTAAGGGGCAATTTTAGCATGGCCAATCAACCTAACCCGCACATCTTTGGACTGTGGGAGGAAACCGGGGCACCCGGAGGAAACCCACGCAGACACGAGGAGAATGTGCAAACTCCACACAGACAGCGACCCGAGCCGGGAATCGAACCCAGGTCCCTGTAGCTGTGAAGCAGCAGTGCTAACCACTGTGCTACCGTGCCGCCCATAATCCTTCAATTATCTTAAATCACTCCATTAGATCGATCCCAAATCTTCCAAACACGTTGGAATACAACCCTGGTCTATGCAACCTGGCCTCGTACATTTGTCCCTGTAGCTTCTGACGCTGTGAATCTGAGCGGCACTCCCTCCAAGGCCAATAGCAGGTAAATGCTGGGAGGAAGTCTTCACTCGGGGGAGAGTGTAGAACCAGAGGAAATAGCTGCAGAATAAGATGCTCATTTATATAGAAACATAGAATCTAGAAGCAGGAGGAGGCCATTCGGCCCTTCCAGCCTGCTCCGCCATGCATTACGATCATGGCTGATCATCCAACTCAATATCCTCACCCCACGTTCTGAGGGAAAAGGGGATAATCACAGAATCCATACAGTTCAGAAGGAGGCCAGAGCAGGAGTTTCCCCCCCATATCCCTGATCCCTTTAGCCCCAAGAGCCATATCTAATTTCTTCTTGAAATCACACAACGTTTTGGCCTCAGCTACTTTCTGTGGGAGTGAATTCCACACATTCACCACCCTCTGGGTGAAGAAATTTCTCCTCACCTCAGTCCTAAAAGGTTTACCCCTTATCCTCAAACTGTGACCCCCTCGTTCTGGACTCCCCCCACCATCGGGAACATTCTTTCTGAATCTACCCTGTCTAATCCTGTTAGAATTTTATAAGTTTCTATGAGATTCGCCCTCTCACTCTTCCAAACTCCAGTGAATATAATTCTAACCGACTTAGTCTCTCCTCATATGACAGACCCGCCATCCCAGGAATCAGCCTGGTAAACCTTCGCTGCGCTCCCCCTATAGCAAGGACATCCTTCCTCAGATAAGGAGACCAGAACTGCACTCAATACTCCAGGTGTGGCCTCACCAACGCCCTATACAATTGCAGCAAAACATCCCTTTCCCTATACTCAAATCCTCTCGTTATGAAGGTCCAACACACCATTTGACTTCTTTACTGCCTGCTGTACCTGCACGCTTACTTTCAGCGACTGATGCACGAGGACTCCCAAGATTTGAGGAAGAATTCCTTCTCTCAGAGAGTGGTGAATCTTTGGAATTGTTTTCACTCAGGAAGCTGTGAATCATTTCCAAGGCTGAGATTGATTGGTTTTTAATGTGTTGGGGAATTGGGGTTATGGAGACAAGGCGGGAAACCGGAGTTAGATCAGCCATGACCGTATTAAATAGTGGAGGAGGCTGGAAGGACTGAATAGAACATAGAACATAGAACATAGAACATTACAGCGCAGAACAGGCCCTTCGGCCCACGATGTTGCACCGACCAGTTAAAAAAAAAACTGTGACCCTCCAACCTAAACCAATTTCTTTTCGTCCATGAACCTATCTACGGATCTCTTAAACGCCCCCAAACTAGGCGCATTTACTACTGATGCTGGCAGGGCATTCCAATCCCTCACCACCCTCTGGGTAAAGAACCTACCCCTGACATCGGTTCTATAACTACCCCCCCTCAATTTAAAGCCATGCCCCCTCGTGCTGGATCTCTCCATCAGAGGAAAAAGGCTATCACTATCCACCCTATCTAAACCTCTAATCATCTTATATGTTTCAATAAGATCCCCTCTTAGCCGCCGCCTTTCCAGCGAAAACAATCCCAAATCCCTCAGCCTCTCCTCATAGGATCTCCCCTCCATACCAGGCAACATCCTGGTAAACCTCCTCTGCACCCTCTCCAAAGCCTCCACATCCTTCCTGTAATGTGGGGACCAGAACTGCACACAGTACTCCAAGTGCGGCCGCACCAGAGTTGTGTACAGTTGCAACATAACGCTACGACTCCTAAATTCAATCCCCCTACCAATAAACGCCAAGACACCATATGCCTTCTTAACAACCTTATCTACTTGATTCCCAACTTTCAGGGATCTATGCACACATACACCTAGATCCCTCTGCTCCTCCACACTATTCAAAGTCCTCCCGTTAGCCCTATACTCAACACATCTGTTATTCCTACCAAAGTGAATTACCTCACACTTCTCCGCATTAAACTCCATCCGCCACCTCTCGGCCCAACTTTGCAACCTGTCTAAGTCTTCCTGCAAACTACGACACCCTTCCTCACTGTCTACCACACCACCGACTTTGGTGTCATCAGCAAATTTGCTAATCCACCCAACTATACCCTCATCCAGATCATTAATAAATATTACAAACAGCAGTGGCCCCAAAACAGATCCCTGAGGTACACCACTTGTAACCGCACTCCATGATGAATATTTACTATCAACCACCACCCTCTGTTTCCTATCCGCTAGCCAATTCCTGATCCAATTTCCTAGATCACCCCCAATCCCATACATCTGCATTTTCTGCAGAAGCCTACCATGGTGAACCTTATCAAACGCCTTACTAAAATCCATATATACCACGTCCACTGCCTTGCCCCCATCCACCTCCTTGGTCACTTTCTCAAAAAACTCAATAAGGTTAGTAAGGCACGACCTACCTGCCACAAAACCATGCTGACTGTCACCTATCAATTCATTACTCTCCAAATAACTATAAATCCTATCCCTTATAATTTTTTCCAACATCTTGCCGACAACAGAAGTGAGACTCACCGGTCTATAATTCCCGGGGAAGTCTCTGTTCCCCTTCTTAAACAATGGGACAACATTCGCTAACCTCCAATCTTCTGGTACTATACCAGAGGCCAACGACGACCTGAAGATCAGAGCCAGAGGCTCTGCAATCACTTCTCTTGCCTCCCAGAGAATCCTTGGATAAATCCCATCCGGACCAGGGGATTTATCTATGCCCTCCTCCTGTTCCTATTATGATCTTTCCACATCCCTGCTGAGATGCGGGGCCCGGAATTGAAGGTACCTGGGTGATGGGTTCCCCGGAGAGCATTGGGTTCCTGGACCAGACGATGCATGATGATCTTCCACTGCGAGTCGATGTTATCAAACTCCGCTGACTCTCGGGGCAGCTGCTTTCTGATGTCCTCACCGAGGAATATGTTCTGCAGCAACAAAAAGAACCCGGGAGTTTGTTCAACAGCAGAACTGGCTCCGGGCTCCCACTCACTCTTCCCTGAGTGCCCGGGATCGTCACTGAGGTTCCCACTCCCATCACCCACTGGCTAGGGTCAGTGATGATGTGGAGATGCCGGCGTTGGACTGGGGTAAACACAGTAAGAGTTTTAACAACCCCAGGTTAAAGTCCAACAGGTTTGTTTGGTAGCAAATGCCATTAATTTTCGGAGCGCTGCTCCTTCGTCAGATGGCGTGGATATCCACTCCACTGAGATTTCCACTCCATCTGACGAAGGGGCAGCGCTCCGAAAGTTAATGGCATTTGCTACCAAATAAACCTGTTGGACTTTAACCTGATGTTGTTAAAACTCTTACTCGGGTCAGTGAACCAGGGTAGAGTGGAAGTTTGAGCCAGGACCCCTGCAGTCTCATATCAAGGAGAATATTCACCTGGCAGGGTAAACTATTCTCTCCATCCTGTTATCAAACTGCTATGCACAGTAAAAATAAACTTGCAGGCATCTTATCAGTTTGCATCTGAGGGAATTCCCACTTGCCTGTTGGATTGGAGGATATTGATGGATGGTATTTCTCTCGGCAGTAAGCTCACAGCTGTACAGTGTTTGCTGCCAAAAGTCAGACATAGACACACACGCAAACACGTGCACACACATACACAGAATGCACAGACACACAGAATGCGCGCGCACACACAGACACGCGCACACACACACACACAGACGCACGTGCACACACACACAGAATGCGCACACACACACAGATGCGCGCGCACACACAGACGTGCGCACACACACAGACGCGCGCGCACACACAGACGCGCGCGCACACACAGACGCGC
The DNA here is from genome assembly GCF_964213995.1 of Mustelus asterias. Lineage (NCBI taxonomy): Eukaryota > Metazoa > Chordata > Chondrichthyes > Carcharhiniformes > Triakidae > Mustelus > Mustelus asterias. The sequence goes on along the minus strand of NW_027591613.1, from coordinate 51,542 downwards.
GCGCACACACACAGACGCGCGCGCACACACAGACGCGCGCATGCGCACACACAGACGCGCGCACACACACACGCGCACACACACAGACGAGCGCGCACACACACACACACGCGCACACACACACGAGCGCGCACACACAGACGCGCGCGCATACACACATGCGCACACACACAGACGAGCGCGCGGACACACAGACGTGCGCGCGCACACACACAGACGCGCGTGCACACACACATGCGCACACAGACGAGCGCGCGCACACACACAGACGAGCGCGCACACACAGACGCGCACGCACACACACACACAGACGCGCGTGCACACACATATGCGCACACAGACGAGTGCGCACACACACACACACAGACGCGCGCGCACACACACAGACGCATGAACACAAACAGACACGTGTGCGCACACAGACGCATGCGCGCACACAGACGCATGCGCGCACACAGATGCGCACGCACACAGACAGACGCACGCGCACACACAGATGTGCGGGCACACACAGACGTACACAGACACGCACACACACACTCACTGACACGCGCACGCACGCACACATGCGCGCACGCACACACACGCGCGCACGCACACACGCCAACCTCATTGGTCATGGCCAGGGGGCTGTTTGTGGGGGCTTGCTGTGCTCAGAACCGGCTGCCATGTTCCCTATGGGCCCGGAAGCACTTTGGGAACATCCTTAAGCAGTGGGTTAACTCTGCGCGGTTGGTCACTCAGTGTAATATACCTGTGAAGGAGTCAGTTACCTCCAGATACAGCCACTGCCTCTGTACGGTAAGGATAATTTCTATCACCTCCAGGATTAGAGAGAGGCACCGCTCCCAATAATCCACCAGCTTGTCAAAGGCCCTCAGATACGGGGAGGACTTCATGGTCGACAGTGTGAGTTGGTTTTCTTCCAGCGCCTGGAAAATTTCATCCGTCCCCCTGGACACAGAGATTAAAGACAAACATCAGTTCATGGCACCCGCGGGATCATGAATCGGGCACTTCACACGATTAGTCAGAGGGGTAGGGGGACAGCGTCTGCACCAGGAGCAAACAACTGGGGTATTAGACACACTGCAGCTGGGGTATTAGACACACTGCAGCTGGGGTATTAGACACACTGCAGCTGGGGTATTACACACACTGCAGCTGGGGTATTAGACACACTGCAGCTGGGGTATTAGACACACTGCAGCTGGGGTATTAGACACATCCTGTCTGTGGACAGCCATTAGCAGCTTTTTCCCCTGGTTTCTGTGGCAATCACTCATCTTTCATTCCCTCCCTCCTGCAGTATAAATATCTCCCGCTTTCTCTGCCTTTTACCTCACTTTAGCTTTGACACAGGGTCACCTGGACTCGAAACATCAGTTCTTTTCTCTCCTTGCAGAGGCTGCCAGACCTGCTGAGATTTTCCCTTGTTTTCAGATTCCAGCTTCTGCTGTAATTTGCTTTCACCCCCCGTCTGTGCGCTGGCTGTCCACGTGCTGGCCTGGTGCGGCGAGCGTGTGGGAACGAATGGCGCGGATTAGATCAGAGTGGGCGCCACGCACTCTGAGGAGCGCATCGCCCACCACAAGTTACAGATTCGAGCCCAGCCAGCCTGGGCAAAACTCAAAACACAAAGCAACAGTGCCACATCTGTTACTGGTTACTGGGCTTTGTTTAATATTTCATCCTTTCGGGCTCACGCCTCGCCGGCCGTGTTTGTTGGCTGCTGCTGCGCTGTTTTTAAACAGATTAACAAGCTTCACACAAGAGCTGGGATTCCCACGCAGGCCCGAGAGGCTTCGCAGTGCTGTCAGTGTGTTTTACCGGCCAGCCTGCCTCCATCTTTGCAATGTGCTCAGGCAAAGACTGAAGGGCCGAGGCTTTATTTCCTTTTCCCTCTCTGCCGCTTTCGCCACCCCGTTGCCCCCTCCATCCCTCCAATACCCACCCTCCCCCCCAAGCCCATCTCCTACCTTCCCCCACCAGCTGTCCCCCTCCCCACTCCCAGGGGGCCGCAGCTACAATACAGAAACAGGCCATTGGGCCCAACTGCTCCCTGCTGGTGTTTCTGCTCCTCACGAGCCTCCTCCCACTCCTGCTACATTAGAACCATGGGGCGGCACGGTGGCACAGCGGGTTAGCGCTGCTGCCCCACAGCGCCAGGGACCCGGGTTCAATCCCAGCGACACGGTGGCACAGCGGGTTAGCGCTGCTGCCTCACAGCGCCAGGGACCCGGGTTCAATCCCAGCGGCACGGTGGAACAGTGGGTTAGCGCTGCTGCCTCACAGCGCCAGGGACCCGGGTTCAATCCCAGCGACACGGTGGCACAGCGGGTTAGCGCTGCTGCCTCACAGCGCCAGGGACCCGGGTTCAATCCCAGCGACACGGTGGCACAGCGGGTTAGCGCTGCTGCCTCACAGCGCCAGGGACGCGGGTTCAATCCCAGCGGCACGGTGGCACAGTGGGTTAGCGCTGCTGCCTCACAGCGCCAGGGACCCGGGTTCAATCCCAGCGGCAGGGTGGCACAGCGGGTTAGCACTGCTGCCTCACAGTGCCAGGGACCCGGGTTCAATCCCGGCGGCACGGTGGCACAGTGGGTTAGCGCTGCTGCCTCACAGCGCCAGGGACCCGGGTTCAATCCCAGCGGCACGGTGGCACAGTGGGTTAGTGCTGCTGCCTCACAGCGCCAGGGACCCGGGTTCAATCCCAGCGGCACGGTGGCACAGTGGGTTAGCGCTGCTGCCTCACAGCGCCAGGGACCCTGGTTCAATCCCAGCGGCACGGTGGCACAGCGGGTTAGTGCTGCTGCCTCACAGCGCCAGGGACCCGGGTTCAATCCCAGCGGCACGGTGGCACAGTGGGTTAGTGCTGCTGCCTCACAGTGCCAGGGACCCGGGTTCGATTCCCGGCTCGGGTCACTGTCTGTGTGGAGTTTACACGTTCTCCCCGTGTCTGCGCAGGTTTCCTCCGGGTGCTCCGGTTTCCTCCCACACTCCAAAGATGTGCAGGTTAGGTGGATTGGCCGTGCTAAATTGTCCATTAGTGTCCAAAGATGTGTAGGTTAGGGTGGATTGGCCGTGCTAAATTGCCCCTTAGTGTCCAAAGATGTGTAGGTTAGGTGGATTGGCCGTGCTAAATTGCCCCTTAGTGTCCAAAGATGTGCAGGTTAGGTGGATTGGCCATGCTAAATTGCCTCTTAGTGTCCAAAGATGTGTAGGTTAGGTGGATTAGCCGTGCTAAATTGCCCCTTAGTGTCCAAAGATGTGTAGGTTAGGTGGATTGGCCGTGCTAAATTGCCCCTTAGTGTCCAAAGATGTGCGGGTTAGGTGGATTGGCCAAGCTAAATTGTCCATTAGTGTCCAAAGTTGTGTAGGTTAGGTGGATTGGCCATGCTAAATTGTCCCTTAGTGTCCAAAGTTGTGTAGGTTAGGTGGATTGGCCGTGTTAAATTGCCCCTTAGTGTCCAAAGTTGTGTAGGTTAGGTGGATTGGCCGTGCTAAATTGCTCCTTGGTGTCCAAAGATGTGCAGGTTAGATGGATTGGCCGTGCTAAATTGCTCCTTGGTGTCCAAAGATGTGCAGGTTAGGGGGATTGAATGCACAGGGTTACGGGGATAGGACATGGCCCTGGGTAAGGTACTCTGTCGGAGAGTCGGTGGTGACTCGATGGGTCGAATGGCCTCCTTCTGCATTGTCGGCATTCTATGGTTCATCGCTACCCTATCAGCATCATCTTCAATTCCTTTCCCCCTCACGTGTTTGCCGAGTTTCCTGCTGAAATGAATCTAACAGCCACTCCCCCCCTGGGGCAGCGTGCTGCACATTCTCACCAGTCTCTCCGGAATGGATTTCGCCTGCATTACGGCAGGTGCCTCCTGCGGTCGGATCACACGATACAGACCGCAGGGATCGAGCTTCATTTCAGCAGATGTGGCAGGGACACCTTGCATTAACCTCACTCTGAATCCAGCAGAGCGCTGAAATTCCTGACTCTGACCTCTGCTCTCCTCAGGGGAAGTTTCCCCATTCCAAGAGCAGGCTGCAAAAACATATCAGGGAAGCCTCGGTGCAGCCTGGCCAAGGATGAAGGGAGGGAAGAGCAGATTCGCAATCTCCAGGCGTTCTCTGCTGCTGCTGTTCTGCCGTGGGTTGAGCTGCGTTGAGCGTTGCCCGACCCGGAAACCCATTTTAAAATTCTCACCCTCGTTTTCAAGCCTCCCTACCTCGCCCCCTCTCCCCCAGTCTCCGCCTCCAGTCCTACAACCCTCCTGGATCTCAATGCTCCTCCAATCCTGGACAATTCCAGCATTGACAAGCGTACCTTCAGCCAACCAGGTCCCCGGCTCCGGAATTCCCTCCCGAAACCTCTCCGTCTCTCTACCTCTTTTTCTGCTTGCTTTCGGCCCTGATATCTCCGCAAGTGGCCCAGCTCCTGTCAGAAGCCTCGGGATGTTTTACAACGTTAGGGGTGCCGAATAAATGTAACTTGTTGTTGTTGTGGTGGTGGTTAAGGTCTCACCTCAGCTTAAAATGGCCTTTGTCCTTGTACGGCATAAGATCAAGAGTTGTAACTTCCCACGTCTTTTTTATTCCTTCCAAAGCCTGTTGGGAGATGACAGCATTGAAGATCGGTTTAACGCCCGGTCAAAACTGACCAATAAAACCGCAGCCCAATTGTCAGGTGTCCGTTCAGCTTTAGCTGCTCAGTGGGGCCGTTCCCACTGTGTGGTCAGCCACGCTGTCGACTGCTGGACCAGGGCATTGCCAGTTCCTGCAGTTACCCCCTGCCTGTCCTGAAGGCACCAGCATGCTGCTCCTGTGAATCCCCAGTTGTTCACTCTGGCACCACTGCACGAGCAGCTTTCTGGAGTCCCCGGTGAAGCGGCTTTGATGGAGAGGCCACGGCCGAGGGCAAATTGGAAATTCAGCCGCTTGCCACGGGCAGAATGGACTCCCAAAGAGGTTAGCCACGAAGCGGCAACTTTTTAGCACATGGAGGGCCTTGCACCCATCACTGAATGGAGATAAGGGGCAGGTAGCCTGGTCCGCTATCCTTGTTTCCTGTTCAAACCCGGAGTATACAGGCCACGTATACAGCCTTCGACCAAGCCCGTCATTGACGGAGACCAACTGGGAGGTTGAACTCAGGCACCTGCTGGCTCAGCGGACAATGGAGGGTTCAGTGGGTGGCACAGTGGTTAGCACTGCTGCCTCACAGCGTCAGAGACCCAGGTTCGATTCCCGGCCTCGGGTCACTGTCTGTGTGGAGTTTGCACGTGCTCCCCGTGTCTGCGTGGGTTTCCTCCGGGTGCTCCGGTTTCCTCCCACAGTCCGAAAGATGTGCAGGTTAGGTGGATTGGCCGTGCTAAATTGCCTCTTAGTGTCCAAAGATATGTAGGATAGGGGGATTGGCCGTGCTAAATTGCCCCTTAGTGTCCAAGGATGTGCGGGTTAGGTGGATTGGCCGTGCTAAATTGCCCCTTAGTGTCCAAAGATGTGTGGGGGAATCAGCAGGGCATACATGTGGGTTTATGTGGACAGGGCTTGGGTAAGATGCTCTGTCGGAGAGGCGGTGCAGACTAGATGGGCTGAATGGCCTCTGTCAGCACTGTACCAGAAGTGAACCAACAGATCATTAGCAGTCGGGAGCTCAGCTGCCTGGAGTGGAGTTTGGAGGGTGGGGAAGTTACTCGTGGTATGCTGCCCCACGCAGAGTAAAGCTGAGGCAGCTCCCACCTGTTTGGCCCATGGTGCTGCTGTCCCTACCATTTCGATGGAGAGCTCCTTCGTTGCCGCGGATGAGATGCTGCTGATTGCGTCTGAGTGTTGCTCCAAGCCAAGCTCAATGATCTTCTCCAGGGTGAAATCTTCACTGGTGTGGTCAAACAGCTTCTGCACCTCATCTTTGATGCTGTTCCAGTGTCTGAAAGTTAGTGACAGGGAGGATATCAATAACAGAGCAAAGAAAATTACAGCACAGGAACAGGCCCTTCGGCCCTCCAAACCGGCACCGACCATGCTGCCCGTCTGAACTCAAACCTCCTACCCTTCCGGGGACCGTATCTCTCTATTCCCATCCTATTCAGTACCTGGGACTTCGATGTTGTGGCTATTTCAGAGACATGGATAGAGCAGGGGCAGGAATGGATGCTGCAGGTCCCGGGGTTCAAATGTTTTAGTCGAAGTAGGGAAGGAGGTAGAAGAGGGGGAGGGGTAGCATTATTGGTCAGAGATTGTATCACAGTGTCAGAGAGGAGGTTTGATGAGGACTTATCTGTTGAGGTAGTATGGGCGGAGATTAGAAATAGGAGAGGAGAGGTCACCCTGTTGGGAGTCTTTTATAGACCTCCTAAAAGTTCTAGAGAGGTTGAGGAAAGGATTGCGGAGTCAATCCTGCTTAGGAGTGAAAGTAATAGGGCAATTGTTATGGGGGATTTTAACTTGACTAATATTGACTGGAATTGTTATAGCTCTAGCTCGTTAGAGGGGTCAGTTTTTGTTCAAAGCGTGCAGGAAGGTTTTTTGACTCAGTATGTAGACAGGCCAACTAGAGGTGAGGCTATATTGGATCTGGTGCTGGGAAATGAGCCAGACCAGGTGCTAGACTTGGAAGTTGGTGTGCATTTTGGTGATAGTGACCACAATTCGGTTACGTTCACCTTAGTGATGGAAAGGGATAGGCATGAACCTCGGGCCAGTGGTTTTAGCTGGGGGAAGGGTAATTATGAGGCTATTAGGAGAGAATTAGGAAACATAGGTTGGACTAGGAGATTACAGGGACTGGGAACGTCCGACATGTGGAGTTTTTTCAAGGAGCAGCTACTGCGAGTCTGTGATAGGTATGTCCCTGTCAGGCAAGGAGGAATTGGTAGGGCTAGGGAACCGTGGTGCACCAAAAAAGTTTCTTTGTTGGTTAAAAAGAAAAAGGAGGCTTATGTTCGGATGAGACGTGAGCACTCGGGTAGTGCACTAGAAAGCTTTAGATTGGCTAAGAGGGAGTTGAAGAGCGAGCTTAGAAGGGCTAAAAGGGGACATGAGAAGACTTTGGCGGATAGGGTTAAAGAGAATCCTAAGGCGTTCTATAGGTATGTCAAGAACAGAAGGTTGGTTAGGGCAAGTTTAGGGCCAGTTATAGATGGCAGAGGGAAGTTATGTGTGGAACCGGAGGAGATTGGTGAAGCATTGAACCAATATTTCTCTTCGGTGTTCACGCAAGGGGACATGAATATAGCTGAGGAGGACACTGGGTTGCAAGGGAGTAGAATAGACAGTATTACAGTTGATAAGGAGGATGTGCAGGATATTCTGGAGGGTCTGAAAATAGATAAATCCCCTGGTCCGGATGGGATTTATCCAAGGATTCTCTGGGAGGCAAGAGAAGTGATTGCAGAGCCTCTGGCTCTGATCTTCAGGTCGTCGTTGGCCTCTGGTATAGTACCAGAAGATTGGAGGTTAGCGAATGTTGTCCCATTGTTTAAGAAGGGGAACAGAGACTTCCCCGGGAATTATAGACCGGTGAGTCTCACTTCTGTTGTCGGCAAGATGTTGGAAAAAATTATAAGGGATAGGATTTATAGTTATTTGGAGAGTAATGAATTGATAGGTGATAGTCAGCATGGTTTTGTGGCAGGTAGGTCGTGCCTTACTAACCTTATTGAGTTTTTTGAGAAAGTGACCAAGGAGGTGGATGGGGGCAAGGCAGTGGACGTGGTATATATGGATTTTAGTAAGGCGTTTGATAAGGTTCACCATGGTAGGCTTCTGCAGAAAATGCAGATGTATGGGATTGGGGGTGATCTAGGAAATTGGATCAGGAATTGGCTAGCGGATAGGAAACAGAGGGTGGTGGTTGATAGTAAATATTCATCATGGAGTGCGGTTACAAGTGGTGTACCTCAGGGATCTGTTTTGGGGCCACTGCTGTTTGTAATATTTATTAATGATCTGGATGAGGGTATAGTTGGGTGGATTAGCAAATTTGCTGATGACACCAAAGTCGGTGGTGTGGTAGACAGTGAGGAAGGGTGTCGTAGTTTGCAGGAAGACTTAGACAGGTTGCAAAGTTGGGCCGAGAGGTGGCGGATGGAGTTTAATGCGGAGAAGTGTGAGGTAATTCACTTTGGTAGGAATAACAGATGTGTTGAGTATAGGGCTAACGGGAGGACTTTGAATAGTGTGGAGGAGCAGAGGGATCTAGGTGTATGTGTGCATAGATCCCTGAAAGTTGGGAATCAAGTAGATAAGGTTGTTAAGAAGGCATATGGTGTCTTGGCGTTTATTGGTAGGGGGATTGAATTTAGGAGTCGTAGCGTTATGTTGCAACTGTACACAACTCTGGTGCGGCCGCACTTGGAGTACTGTGTGCAGTTCTGGTCCCCACATTACAGGAAGGATGTGGAGGCTTTGGAGAGGGTGCAGAGGAGGTTTACCAGGATGTTGCCTGGTATGGAGGGGAGATCCTATGAGGAGAGGCTGAGGGATTTGGGATTGTTTTCGCTGGAAAGGCGGCGGCTAAGAGGGGATCTTATTGAAACATATAAGATGATTAGAGGTTTAGATAGGGTGGATAGTGATAGCCTTTTTCCTCTGATGGAGAAATCCAGCACGAGGGGGCATGGCTTTAAATTGAGGGGGGGTAGTTATAGAACCGATGTCAGGGGTAGGTTCTTTACCCAGAGGGTGGTGAAGGATTGGAATGCCCTGCCAGCATCAGTAGTAAATGCGCCTAGTTTGGGGGCGTTTAAGAGATCCGTAGATAGGTTCATGGACGAAAAGAAATTGGTTTAGGTTGGAGGGTCACAGTTTTTTTTTTAACTGGTCGGTGCAACATCGTGGGCCGAAGGGCCTGTTCTGCGCTGTAATGTTCTATGTTCTATGTTCTATTCATGTATTTGTCCAGACGCCCCTTAAAAGTCACGACCGTATCCGCTTCCACTACCTCCCCCGGCAACGAGTTCCAGGCACCCACTACTCTCTGTGTAAAAACTCTGCCTCGTACATCTCCTTTAAACCTTGCCCCTCGCACCTTAAACCTGTGCCCCTGGTAATTCACTCTTCCACCCTGGGGAAAAGCTTCTGACTATCCACTCTGTCCATGCCCCTCATAAACTTGCAGACTTCTATCAGGTTTCAGTACAACTTCGGAAAGGCAGGGGGGAGCAACTAAGCTCCAAGGGAAGGCTCAATTCGCGACCCAAACTACAATTAGTTGCTTCAGTCTGGAAAACAAAGTGTCTCTTGCAGCCAGACTAGGACCCAGTGGATGTTACTCTGTCCTCTGAATCAGAAAGCTTTGAGTGAACTGAGGGAACTATTGGGGGTCAGTGCTGAGGGAGTGCCACACTGTCAGAGGGTCAGCGCTGAGGGAGTGCCGCACTGTCAGAGGGTCAGCGCTGAGGGAGTGCCGCACTGTCAGAGGGTCAGTGCAGGGGGAGTGCCGCACTGTCAGAGGGTCAGTGCTGGGGGAGTGCCGCACTGTCAGAGGGTCAGCGCTGAGGGAGTGCCGCACTGTCAGAGGGTCAGTGCTGGAGGAGTGCCGCACTGTCAGAGGGTCAGTGCTGGGGGAGTGCCACACTGTCAGAGGGTCAGTACTGAGGGAGTGCCGCACTGTCAGAGGGTCAGTGCTGAGGGAGTGCCGCACTGTTAGAGGGTCAGTGCTGAGGGAGTGCTGCACTGTCAGGGGGTCGCTGCTGAGGGAGTGCCGCACTGTCAGAGGGTCAGTACTGAGGGAGTGCCACTCTGTCAGAGGGTCTACTGAGGGAGTGCCGCACTTGTCAGAGGGTCAGTAGTGAGGGAGTGCCGCACTGTCAGAGGGTCAGTGCTGAGGGAGTGCCGCACTGTCAGAGGGTCAGTGCTGAGGGAGTGCCGCACTGTCAGAGGGTCAGTGCTGAGGGAGTGCCGCACTGTCAGAGGGTCAGTGCTGAGGGAACGCCGCACTGTCTAGAGGGTCAGTGCTGAGGGAGTGCCGCACTGTCAGAGGGTTAGTGCTGAGGGAGTGCCGCACTGTCAGAGGGTCAGTGCTGAGGGAGTGCCGCACTGTCAGAGGGTCAGTGCTGAGGGAGTGCCGCACTGTCAGAGGGTCAGTGCTGAGGGAGTGCCGCACTGTCAGAGGGTCAGTGCTGAGGGAATGCCGCACTGTCATAGGGTCAGTGCTGAGGGAGTGCCGCACTGTCAGAGGGTCAGTGCTGAGGGAGTGCCGCACTGTCAGAGGGTCAGTGCTGAGGGAGTGCCGCACTGTCAGAGGGTCAGTGCTGAGGGAGTGTCGCACGGTCAGAGGGTCAGCGCTGAGGGAGCGCCGCACTGTCAGAGGGTCAGCGCTGAGGGAGCGCCGCACTGTCAGAGGGTCAGTACTGAGGGGGTGCCGCACTGTCAGAGGGTCAGTGCTGAGGGAGTGCCGCATTGTCAGAGATGCTCTGTTTCTGATGAGATACTAAACTGCCCTCTCGGGTGGGCACTATTTGTCTGATGTTCAGAGGAGTAGCGAGGGGTATCCCTCTGCTGTCCTGGGCAATATTTCACCTCAGCCAAAGGAACCCAAACGCAGCAGCTCTTCTGGTCATCATCACATTGATTGTGGGATCTTGCTCTGCACAATTCCTCTCACATTACAACAATTATTATTTTGCTGTGAGGCACTATTGAACGTTGTGAAAGTTGCTGCAGAATTGTTAGTTCTTGTTGATCAGAGACATGAGCTGATGGATTGAGATAATATAAAATCCTCCATCCATATTTTATCAGCAGGACAGCAGGGGAACGCTCTGTTTCTCTGTCAGATCAGCAGAGTTCCACATTCCCAGTAACGACTCTGGAACAGTTGTCACTGTTTAATACACAGACACAGGGTTACATTTCTATCTTTGCTGCCTTAGTACGTGTCAGAAAATATTGGGTCTGTTATTCCCCGAGTAAAATTGAAGGAGAGAGAACCATTCTTGTGGAGTCGTGAAGTTTCTCTCCAAGAAATCTTTTCTTTGAAAGCAAATAGCCTTAGTATCCTGCCTTGGGACGGCACGGTGGCACAGTGCTGAGCGCTGCTGCCTCACAGCGCCAGGGACCCGGGTTCAATCCCAGCGACACGCTGGCCCAGTGCTGAGCACTGCTGCCTCACAGCGCCAGGGATCCCGGGTTCAATCCCAGCGGCACGGTGGCCCAGTGCTGAGCACTGCTGCCTTACAGTGCCAGGGACCCGGGTTCAATCCCAGCGGCACAGTGCTGAGCGCTGCTGCCTCACAGCGCCAGGGACCCGGGTTCAATCCCAGCGACACGCTGGCCCAGTGCTGAGCGCTGCTGCCTCACAGCGCCAGGGACCCGGGTTCAATCCCAGCGACACGCTGGCCCAGTGCTGAGCACTGCTGCCTCACAGCGCCAGGATCCCGGGTTCAATCCCAGCGGCACGGTGGCCCAGTGCTGAGCACTGCTGCCTTACAGTGCCAGGGACCCGGGTTCAATCCCAGCGGCACAGTGCTGAGCACTGCTGCCTCACAGCGCCAGGGACCCGGGTTCAATCCCAGCGACACGCTGGCCCAGTGCTGAGCACTGCTGCCTCACAGCGCCAGGATCCCGGGTTCAATCCCAGTGGCACGGTGGCCCAGTGCTGAGCACTGCTGCCTTACAGTGCCAGGATCCCGGGTTCAATCCCAGCGGCACGGTGGCCCAGTGCTGAGCACTGCTGCCTTACAGTGCCAGGGACCCGGGTTCAATCCCAGCGGCACGGTGGCCCAGTGCTGAGCACTGCTGCCTTACAGTGCCAGGATCCCGGGTTCAATCCCAGCGGCACAGTGCTGAGCACTGCTGCCTCACAGCGCCAGGATCCCGGGTTCAATCCCAGCGGCACGGTGGCCCAGTGCTGAGCACTGCTGCCTCACAGCGCCAGGATCCCGGGTTCAATCCCAACGGCACGGTGGCCCAGTGCTGAGCACTGCTGCCTCACAGCGCCAGGGACCCGGGTTCAATCCCAGCGGCACAGTGGCCCAGTGCTGAGCACTGCTGCCTTACAGTGCCAGGGACCCGGGTTCAATCCCAGCGGCACAGTGCTGAGCACTGCTGCCTCACAGCGCCAGGGACCCGGGTTCAATCCCAGCGGCACGGTGGCACAGTGGGTTAGCGCTGCTGCCTCACAGCGCCAGGAACCTGGGTTTGATTCCCGGCCTTGGGTCACCGTCTGTGTGGAGTCTGCACGTTCTCCCCGTGTCTGTGTGGGTTTCCTCCGGGTGCTCCGGTTTCCTCCCACACTCCAAAGATGTGCGGGTTAGGCGGATTGGCCGTGCTAAATTGCCCCTTAGTGTCCCGAGATGTGTAGGTTAAGTGGATTGGCCGTGCTAAATTATCCGTTAGTGTCCAAAGATGTGCAGGTTAGGGGGATTGGCCATGCTAAATTGCCCCTTTGTGTCCAAAGATGTGCAGGTTAGGGGGATTGGCTGTGCTAAATTGCCCCTTTGTGTCCAAAGATGTGCAGGTTAGGGGGATTGGCTGTGCTAAATTGCCCCTTAGTGTCCTGGGATGTGTAGGTTAGAGGAATTAGCCATGGTAAATTGCCCTTTAGTATCAAGGGGATTAGCAGGGTTACTATGTGCAGTTATGAGAGTAGGGCCTGGGTGGGATTGTGGTCGGTGCAGACTCGATGGGCCGAATGGCCTCCTCTGGCTGCCAGCCCCTGGTTGTTAACTCTGGTCTCCAATGGGCTGAAGATTGGAGACCAGGCAACTGAAGGGAAGGGTCTCCCCCCCCCCCCCCCCACCTCCTCCCCGGCGAACGGTGAGGGAGTGACGCGTCCACTCAGCGATGACTAGGAGTGACTTTCCCGACCTACCTGTCTCGCATGGCTATATTCCTCAGGTCTGTAATCAGCGGCATTGTCTTCTTGAACTGCTGAACCTTGTTCTTTGATGCAGTGATGATTTCCCAGTTCTTATCCTGCCGGGGGATAACACAAGCACCACGATTAGCTATCTTTTCTCTCGGAATGGCGATACCTCTCTGGGGCTGGCGTCCTTCGTTTGCAGCCCTCCTGTCATTACACCCGCGGTGTAAACTCTTGCTGGAACGGGGCTTCCGGACTCAGTGAGTATTATGACTGAGAAATGAGCTGCTGCTGAGAGCCAGGACTGGAGAGGTTTCACTGCTGTGGCTGGGTTGGCCGAAGGGCCATCCCATTGCGCGAGGCTCGCGGGTACCTCCGTGCTCGCTGGCCTCAGGAGGGTGTGTGAGTGCGTGTGTGTGTGTGAGTGTGTGTAGGTCTGTAGGTCTGTGAGGGATGGCTGGAGCGAGTGCTGGTGACATCAGGGTGCCCTCGCGGTACTCTGACTGGACCAGCGAATGCTCTGGAGACTGTAATGACTTCAATCAGGCCATTGAGGTTGGCCTATTGGAATATGACCCTGATTACGGGGCCAATTGATGGGCCAATCAGGGAGTCTTTTCCTTGTATTTAACTGGGAGTGTCAGTTCCTCTGGCACTCCCAAGGATAGACTGCTGACTGAGAGCACTCTGTGGACTACTGTCGGAATTGGAAATTAATTTAGATTTTTGATTTGATTTATTATTGTCACATGTACTGGGACACAGTGAAAAGTATTGTTTCTTGCGCACTGTACAGACAAAGCATACCATTCATAGAGTACATAGATTTGATTTATTCCTGTTCAAAGGGATTTTGGTTGGAATCCCACCATGGCAGACGGTGGAATTTGAATTCAATAAAAAATATCTGGAATTAAGAATCCACTGATGGCCCATTGTCGATTGTCGGAAAAACCCATCTGGTTCCCTTTAGGGAAGGAAATCTGCCGTCCTTACCTGGTCTGGCCTACATGTGACTCCAGAGCCACAGCAATGGGGTTGACTCTCAACTGCCCTCCAAGGGCAGCGAGGGGTGGGCAGTAAATGCTGGGCCAGCCCAGTGACGCCCATGAATGGATTTTTAAAAATTCACAACAATTTTACAACAGGCTGTGTGGAATGGTGTTTTCACTGGGAATAGGAGTCGGTGTGTGCAAAGCACTGGGCCTGGGAAGATTCAGAATTGGTTTTTTTCATTCCAAGATGTGCAGGTTAAGTGGATTGGCCATGCTAAATTATCCCTTAGTGTCCAAAGATGTGTAGGTTAGGTGGATTGGCCATGCTAAATTGTCCCTTAGTGTCCAAAGATGTGCGGGTTAGGTGGATTGGCCATGTGAAATGTGCGGTGTTACAGGAATAGGGTGGGGGACGAGGTCCTGGGTATGATACTCTGTCAGAGTTGGTGCAGTCTCAATGGGCTGAATGGCCTCATCCTCACCCTGGGGATTCTCTGATTCCAAGAATAAACTCAGCGGAGCTGGCTTTGCGTGTGGTGAAAATTGTCAGCCCTCTCTCCCGTGCTGACTTTGCTTTATATTTAACTGGAAGCAGCTTGGTGACTGGATTATCAGCACGATCCCCGTCAGAGACTGGATTATCAGCACGATCCCCGTCAGAGACTGGATTATCAGCATGATCCCTGTCAGAGACTGGATTATCAGCACGATCCCTATCAGAGTGGCGGTGGGAGATGTGGCGTTCCATACCTTGAGGACTTGACTCAGCTTGTTGAGTTTTCTGAAGTAGCCCATGGCGGTGTTCTCCATGACATTGGTCTGTAAGGAGCTGAACATTTCTCCCTTCCACTCCACCCAGGAATCCTCCCATTGCTTGGTAACCTCCCACGCCTGCTGCAGGAAGTCAAGATCCTAGAGACCAAAGCAAAGTTCAAAAGGTGTCCATGAGCTGCGAGCGACACATGGAGAAGATTAACTGAGACCTTTCCTGTGGCAGGAGGGTCAGTAACCAGAGCGACACAGATCTGAGACAAATGACCGAATCTCTCACAATTCTCACAGCGCGAAAGGAGCCTCTTTAGCCGATCGTGTCACTCCAAAGGAGCAATTCACTTAGTGCCATTCTCCCGGCTTCTCCCCATAATCCTGCAACACAGCCCTTCACGGATAACAAGAGCAGACAAATTGCAGAGCGATGGGGAAAGAGTAGAGGGGATTGGGACTAATTGGAAAGCTCTTTCACAGGTACAATGGACACAGGCGCAACAGACACAGGCGCACCGCACACAGGCGCCAACGGATACAGGCATCAACGGACACAGGCGCAACGCACACAGGCGCAACGGACACAGGTGCCAATGGATAAAGGCGCAACGCACACAGGTGCAAGGGACACAGGCACAACGCACACAGGCACAACACATACAGGCGCAACGCACAGAGGTGCAACACGCACAGGCGCAACGCACACAGGCGCAACGCACACAGACATAATGCACACAGGCGCAACGCATGCAGACACACAGGCGCAACACACACAGGCGCAACGCACACAGGCGCAACGCACACAGGCGCAACGCACACAGGCGCAACGCACACAGGCGCAACGCACACAGGCGCAACGCACACAGGCGCAACGCACACAGGCGCAACGCACACAGGCAAAACGGACACAGGCAAAATGGACACAGGCGCAACAGACAGAGGCGCAACGCACACAGGCAAAACGCACACAGGCACAACGCACACAGGCAAAACGGACACAGGCAAAACGGACACAGGCAAAACGGACACAGGCGCAACGCACACAGGCGCAACGCACACAGGCGCAACGCACACAGGCGCAACGCACACAGGCGCAACGCACACAGGCGCAACAGACAGAGGTGCAACGCACACAGGCAAAATGGACACAGGCACAACGCACACAGGCGCAACAGACAGAGGCGCAACGCACACAGGCAAAATGGACAGAGGCACAACGCACACAGGCGCAACGCACACAGGCGCCAACGCACACAGGCGCCAACGCACACAGGCGCCAACGCACACAGGCGCCAACGCACACAGGCGCAACGCACACAAGCACAACGCACACAGGCGCAATGCACACAGGCGCAACGCACACAGGCACCAACGCACACAGGCACAACGGACACAGGCGCAACGCACACAGGCGCCAACGCACACAGGCGCCAACGCACACAGGCGCAACGCACACAAGCACAACGCACACAGGCGCAATGCACACAGGCGCAACGCACACAGGCACCAACGCACACAGGCACAACGGACACAGGCGCAACGCACACAGGCACCAACGCACACAGGCGCAACGGATACAGGCGCAACGCACACAGGTGCAACGCACACAGGCGCAACGCACACAGGCACCAACGCACACAGGCGCAACGGATACAGGCGCAACGCACACAGGTGCAATGCACACAGGCGCAACGCACACAGGCACAATGCACACAGGCAAAACGGACACAGGCGCAACGCACACAGGCGCAACAGACAGAGGCGCAACGCACACAGGCAAAATGGACACAGGCACAACGCACACAGGCGCCAATGCACACAGGCGCCAACGCACACAGGCGCCAACGCACACAGGCACCAATGGACACAGGCAAAACGCACACAGGCGCAACGCACACAAGCACAACGGACACAGGCGCAACGCACACAGGCGCAACGCACACAGGCACCAACGGACACAGGCGCAACGCACACAGGCACCAACGCACACAGGCACCAACGCACACAGGCACAACGGACACAGGCGCAACGCACACAGGCGCAACGCACACAGGCGCAACGCACACAGGCGCAACGCACACAGGCGCCAACGGACACAGGCGCCAATGGACACAGGCGCAACGCACACAGGCGCAACGCACACATGCGCAACGCACACAGGCGCAACGCACACAGGCGCAATGGACACAAGCGCAACGGACACAGGCGCAACGGACACAGGCGCAACGGACACAGGCGCAACGCACACAGGCGCAACGCACACAGGCGCAACGCACACAGGCGCAACGGATGCAAGTGCCAATGGACACAGGCGCCAACAGACACAGGCGCCAACAGACATAGGCGCAACGTACACAGGCGCCAACGGACACAGGCACCAACGTACACAGGCGCAACGCACACAGGCGCAACGCACACAGGCGCAACACACACAGGCGCAACGCACACAGGCGCAACGCACACAGGCGCATCGCACACAGGCGCAATGCACACGGGCGCAACGCACGCAGGCACAGTGGACACAGGCACAACGCACACAGGCGCAACGCACACAGGCGCAAAGGACACAGGCGCAAAGGACACAGGCGCAAAGGACACAGGCGCAAAGGACACAGGCACAATGCACACAGGTACAGTGGACACAGGCACAATGCACAAAGGCAGAGTGGACACAGGCGCAATGGACACAGGGATAATGGACACAGGTACAGTGTACACAGGCGCAACGGACACAGGTACAATGGACAAGTTACAGTGGACACGGGCACAATGGACACAGGGACAACGCGCACAGGGACAATGGACACAGGGACAACACGCACAGGGACAATGGACACAGGGACAACGGACACAGTTACAATGGACACAGGCACAATGCACACAGTGACACCAGGTTGTGTTCTGTATTGCTCCTTTACCCTCTCCAGATTCTGCAGCTCCTTCGACAAGGGCTGGTCAATCTTGAAGACATTGAGGCCGCTGCGAATACCTTCTTCCTCTTGCTTCAGGAGGTTGAGGTTATTTCGTAGTTCACTGATCGAGGCCAGAGCAGTGTCCGTGCTCACTGAACTGCTGAAGGGCCCTGTAAGGCAGCAAAATAGGAAACTTGAAGGGGCGTCCTGGGTCACGCCAGCAATGCAGCTGTGGGCGCAGTAGCTCTTAGCCCACCCACCAGCAACGTTTGTGGAATAAATGTCAGTGAGGAAAGAAACCAAACAGACTCTGAATCCCTCCCCGTAAATCTTGTAACAAACCAGTCCTTTTCCTGCCCCCTTACTGAACACTCTCAATCGGACTCTTTATGAACTGTCCCAGTTATTGCTGGTTGCTCTCTCCTAATCCTGTGTTTAAGTACATTGGCACAATCTGGCTGTAAATCCCAGGTTTCTGGATATAAAACAAATCTTTAAACTGTACAAAAAGCTGAAACAAGAGATATTCGTTGGAGGCCAATCACCCATTCACTGTCAGTAAGGTATAAAGTAATTCCCACACCAAGGCGGACGCCAATAGTTCAATGTTTTAGCTTCTCAGTCATGGCTGAATGGGTAGCGCTGACAGCGGAGTTATGAGAAACAAGTACACGCTCACTTCAAATACTTGATTCAGACTGACATTCCCACTACAGTACTGACACAGCACTGCTCTGTCGGAGGCTCCGGTCTCGGGTGGCTGTCTGTGTGGAGTTTGCACGTTCTCCCCGTGTCTACATGGGTTACCTCCAGCTGTTACAATTTGCTCCACAGTCCAAAGATGTGCAGGTTAAGGTGGATTGGCCGTGCTAAATTGCCTCTTAGTGTCCAAAGATGTGTAGGTTAGGGGGATTGGCCATGCTAAATTGCCTCTTAGTGTCCAAAGATGTGCGGGTTAGGTGGATTGGCCATTCTAAATTGCCCCTTAGTGTCCAAAGATGTGCGGGTTAGGTGGATTAGCCATTCTAAATTGCCCCTTAGTGTCCAAAGATGTGCGGGTTAGGTGGATTGGCCATTCTAAATTGCCTCTTAGTGTCCAAAGATGTGCGGGTTAGGTGGATTGGCCGTGCTAAATTGCCTCTTAGTGTCCAAAGATGTGCGGGTTAGGTGGATTGGCCATTCTAAATTGCCTCTTAGTGTCCAAAGATGTGCGGGTTAGGTGGATTGGCCGTGCTAAATTGCCTCTTAGTGTCCAAAGATGTGCGGGTTAGGTGGATTGGCCATTCTAAATTGCCCCTTAGTGTCCAAAGATGTGCGGGTTAGGTGGATTAGCCATTCTAAATTGCCCCTTAGTGTTCAAAGATGTGCGGGTTAGGTGGATTGGCCATTCTAAATTGCCTCTTAGTGTCCAAAGATGTGCGGGTTAGGTGGATTGGCCGTGCTAAATTGCCTCTTAGTGTCCAAAGATGTGCGGGTTAGGTGGATTGGCCATTCTAAATTGCCTCTTAGTGTCCAAAGATGTGCGGGTTAGGTGGATTGGCCGTGCTAAATTGCCTCTTAGTGTCCAAAGATGTGCGGGTTAGGTGGATTGGCCATTCTAAATTGCCCCTTAGTGTCCAAAGATGTGCGGGTTAGGTGGATTAGCCATGCTAAATTGCCCCTTAGTGTCCAAACATGAGCAGGTTAGGGGGATTGGCCATGCTAAATTGCCCCTTAATGTCCAAAGATGTGCAAGTTAGGAGGATTGGCCATGCTAAATTGCCCCTTAGTGTCCAAAGATGTGTAAATTAGATGGATTGGCCATGCTAAATTGCCCCTTAGTGTCCAAAGATGTGTAAATTAGATGGATTGGCCATGCTAAATTGCCCCTTAGTGTCCAAAGATGTGTCGGTTAGGTGGATTGGCCGTGCTAAATTGCCCCTTAGTGTCCAAAGATGTGCAGGTTAGGGGGATTGGCCATGCTAAATTGCCCCTTAGTGTCCAAAGATGTGTAAATTAGATGGATTGGCCATGCTAAATTGCCCCTTAGTGTCCAAAGATGTGTAAATTAGATGGATTGGCCATGCTAAATTGCCCCTTAGTGTCCAAAGATGTGTCGGTTAGGTGGATTGGCCGTGCTAAATTGCCCCTTAGTGTCCAAAGATGTGCCGGTTAGGGGGATTGGCCGTGCTAAATTGCCCCTTAGTGTCCCAAACCGAGACTCTATCTGTCCTCTCAGGTGGGTGCACATTAATCCCACAGGACACGAATATGAAGAAGTGTCCTGCGCAATATTAATCCCACAAAAAAAATCACCAAGAACATGGATGATCTGGTCATTATCACATTAGTGTGTGTGAGATCTTGCCGTGCGTGCCTACGTTGCATTTACATTCTGCTGTGTTTGCCTACATGGCATTTCTAAAGTACCTCAGCGGCTGTGAGGTAATTTGGAATGCCGAGAGAGCTTCAAAGGTGCTATAGAAATGCAAGATCTCTCTTGAACTGTGCTGGGTGAATACTGTGGGAAAGGTCGGTCTCACTCTTCACCTTTCATGTTAAATTCTTCAATGGCGCTATGGGTCTTCTTCTGCAGTTCTTCCGCAGAGTGGATGAGGCCACTCCTGAATTTCTCCTTCTGCTTCTTCAGCATGGCTTCGCTCTCCACGACGGCCTGCTGGTAGTTCAGCCACTCGCCATTCAGCGATTCCAATCTCTGCTGGACCTGCCAGAGAGAAATGAGAGAGATAGAGAGAGGTGGGGGGGGGTGGGGGGGTGGGGGGGGGGGGGGGGGGGGGGGGGGGGATAGAAAAGGGTAAAAGAGCGCGGCAAGCGCAAGTCTCCTCCCAATGCGGGCCGCACACTTACGCTCTCTTCGATTTGGAACTCGTACTTCTCCAGGATGTTGAACTGTTCGTGGATGGGGGAGATGCGCGCCTCTGTCTTTGGCAGCTCGTTCTGAAGGTGCTCGAGGAGCTGGATCCCACTGGTCAGCTCTTCCAGGTTCACCGGAATATGGCTGACTCTAAATGGATGGCACAGAGACAGAGCAAGGGCAGAGCAAGTTAGGAGACTGCAAACTGAAGGGTCTGGTCACACTGGAGGGCACACAGAGGAGGCGATGGCTTGGTGGCATTATCGCTTAGTGTTCTGGGGGGACCCCGGGTTCGAATCCCCGCCACGACAGACGGTGGAATTTGAATTCAATAAAAAATATCTGGAATTAAGAATCTACTGATGACCCATTGTCGGAAAAACCCATCTGGTTCCTTTAGGGAAGGAAATCTGCCGTCCTTACCCCGGTCTGGCCTACACGTGACTCCAGAGCCACAGCCAATGGGGGTGACTCTGAAATGGCATAGCAAGCCACTCGGTTCAAGGGCAACTAGGGATGGGCAATAAATGCCGGCCAGCCAGCGACGCCCACATCCCATGAATGAACTTTTAAAAATTAAAAAAGAAATTTCCAAGAACATGGCCAGAAATGGAGAGTTCTGAGGAAGGATTGGATAGTCTGGGCTCTTTCTCTTTGTCTTCTCGCTGACTGCCTTTAACAACTTGGGAGAGTGTGGTGTTTGGAAAAGGCTTTGAAGCAAAGATATTTCCAGAGATCACCGTCTGCTTGCTGCTATCCATCTTTGCATCAGCTCTTGTCCATCGAGTCTGTGTAAAATTACGAGGGGCTGAGATAGAGAGGAGAGGGAGCACCTATTTCCATCAGCAGAGGTCAATAATCAGGGGACGTGGATTTAAAGTAATTGGTCAAAGGATTTCTATAGTTCAGGCCAAACATTGTGTGATTTCGAGAAGAAACTAGATCTGGCTCTTGGGGCTAAAGGGATCGAAGGATATGGGGGGTAAGGGGGAAATCAGGATATTGAATTCGATGAATGGCGGAGCAGGCTTGAAGGACCGAATGGCCTACTCCTGCTTCTAGTTTCTATGTTTCGATGATTAGAAAGGGGTTGGGGGAGTAATTTTTTCACCCAGAAAATGATGGAGTTCTGGAACACACTGTCTGATGGTAACCCTCATGGCATTTTTCAAGCGCTTTGGGACATGTACTCAAGGTGCTGTGACCTACAGAGCTACATACTGAGAACTGGAAGGAGGATTTCGCTCGTTTGGCTGGCCTGCATACACTTGGCCTGTTATATCGTAAATCTTTCTGTGTTTCTGTAATTGTCCTCTCTCACTGACAGGGACAGCGATGTAAGTAACAGTGTTTCAGTGACCTGCTTTGGTCAATACTGGACCAAAGTTTGCATAGTAGTTTGCATAGGGTTTTGGGGTCGGACAGAGAGAGGACACGTCCCCTTTTCTTCATGCTCGGCCTCATTTCTTTCAGCTCACGTCCAATCCTTGTTGCCCCCTGTGATGCCTTGCCCTTATCTTGTGGCTTGTTGTCACCTTCTCCACCTGTGGCAACACAGGTGGAGAAGGTGGTGAAGAAGGCATATGGTATGCTTGCCTTTATAGGACGGGGTATAGAGTATAAAAGCTGGAGTCTGATGATGCAGTTGTATAGAACGCTGGTTAGGCCACATTTGGAATACTGCATCCAGTTCTGGTCGCCGCACTACCAGAAGGACGTGGAGGCTTTAGAGAGAGTGCAGAGGAGGTTTACCAGGATGTTGCCTGGTATGGAGGGTCTTAGCTATGAGGAGAGATTGGGTAAACTGGGGTTGTTCTCCCTGGAAAGACGGAGAATGAGGGGAGATCTAATAGAGGTGTACAAGATTATGAAGGGGATAGGGTGAACAGTGGGAAGCTTTTTCCCAGGTCGGAGGTGACGATCACGAGGGGTCACGGGCTCAAGGTGAGAGGGGCGAAGTATAACTCAGATATCAGAGGGATGTTTTTTACACAGAGGGTGGTGGGGGCCTGGAATGCGCTGCCAAGTAGGGTGGTGGAGGCAGGCACGCTGACATCGTTTAAGACTTACCTGGATAGTCACATGAGCAGTCTGGGAATGGAGGGATACAAACGATTGGTCTAGTTGGACCAAGGAGCGGCACAGGCTTGGAGGGCCGAAGGGCCCGTTTCCCGTGCTGTACTGTTCTTTGTTCTTGTTTCATGGGCCTTTTCCTTGTTTTTATATTATTCCTACTCCTGTTAGTTTTTTGTTGTGTGGGGTAGTGGATGGGGATTGTATTTGTGTGGGAGGGGGGGGGGGGGGGTGGGGAACAGGGTGTTGGTCGGCCCCCCTGGAGGAAGGGGGCAGTGGGTGAGTGGCTTCTGCCGTATTTTAGGTGGTTGGGGAGAACTGGTTGTTGAAGTGGTGTGTGTTCGGGGGAGGGTTAGGGAGAGGGTCTTTCTTAAATAATTTTTTTTCCCGACCATCACAGAATCAAATGACTGATAATGAAGCAATGGAACAAAGAGAAAGAGAAAGAGAGAGAGAGAGGAGAGGGGATTTCACCCAAGGTCAGTATTTATCAGAATCATAGAATCTCTACAGTGCAGAAGGAGGCCATTCGGCCCATCGAGCCTGCATCGACAACAACCTCACCCAGGCCCTATCCTCTTAACCGCACTTATTTACCCCAACTAGTCCCCCTGACACTAAGGGGCAATTTAGCACGGCCAATCCATCTAACCTACACATCTTTCAGACTGTGTGAGGAAACCGGAGCACCCGGAGGAAACCCACGCAGACACGGGGAGAACGTGCAGATTCCACACAGTCGCCGGAATTGAACCCGGATCCCTGGCACTGTGAGGCAGCAATGCTAACCACTGTGCCACCGTGCCGCCCAGGCTAGGCTATCAGAAATAAAAGCAGGTGACCTTGTCATTGTCCCACTACAGTTTATGGGAGCTTGCTGTGCATAAATTGGCGACTGAATTTCCTACATTGAAACAGTGACCATTCCTCAAAAGTACTTCCATTGGCTTTGGGGCACTCTGAGAAGGGAAGGCGCGAGAGAAATTCAAGTCTCCCATTTGGAATTGAGCCATGGAGAGAGTGAGAGCCATCACAAGAGCAGGGAACTATCTTTAAAAGGAGTGAACCTCCCCGTCCATTCACTGACTTACTGAAGGTGGTGGGAAAGAGGGAACGACCAGGTTTTCAGCCTGGGGAAATGGAATCAAAGAACAGTACAGCACAGGAACAGGCCCTTCGGCCCTCCAAGCCTGCGCTGGTCATGGTGCCTGAACTAAAACCGTATGCGCTTACGGAGTCCGTTACCTTCCATTCCCATCCTATTCATGTATTCGTCTAGTTGCCCCTAAATGCCGCTATCGTACCTGCTCCCACCTCCTCCCCGGGCAGCGCGTTCCGGACATTCACCACCCTCTGTGTAAAAAACTTACCTCGCACATCTCCTCTAAACTTTTCCCCACGCACCTTAAACCCATGTCCCCGAGTACTTGACTCTTCTACCCTGGGAAAGAGCATCTGACTATCCACTCAGTCCACGCCCCTCCTAATCCTGTAGAGCTCTATCACAAGCCAGGCTCGAGTGGAATGTGTACCCACTTGGTGCGGTTCTCTTCCAGGAACTGACAGAAGTCCAGCAGCATGTGGCCTGCCATCTCGCTCAGCAGGGTGGTGAACTTGTTTTGCCACTCGTTGCAATGTTGCACCAGGGAGAATTTCAGCGGCGAGCAGTCGAGGAGCACCAGCTGAATCTGAACGACGGTCTCCTCCTTCTGGACGTTGTTGGCCACCTCGGTGTAACTGCAGAGGAGGAGCAAGGTTCGAGTGAGGAGGTGACAACAGCACCAGTGGACGGCAGCAGCGACTGATTTTATTTTCACTTGTCAACCACAGAATCATAAAATCCCGACAGTACAGGAGGCCACTCAGCCCATCGAGCCTGCACCGACAACAAGCCCATCCAGGTCCTATCTCTGTAACCCCACGTATTTACCCCGCTAATTCCCCTAAGGGACAATTTAGCACGGCCAATCCCTCTAACCTGCATATTTTTTGACTGTGGGGGGAAGTCGGAGCACCCGGAGGAAACCCACGCAGACACAGGGAGGATGTACAAACTCCACACAAGCAGTCACCCAAGGCTGGAGTCGAACACACGTCCCTGGTGCTGTGAGGCAGCAGTGCGAAGCACTGTGCCGCCGCGCCACCTTGATTTATAGTGAAGTTCCAGTCTCAGGAGCTGGGAAGAGGATAGCCAGAAGGGCAAGAGGAAGACTGTGTCTCCACTGGAGCTCTTCACTCCCAATCCCCATTTACACTCGGCCTTTCCATATGATTCATCACTTTCCTATTACGGAGATAATGTTCGCCGTTGTATCAACAGGTAAAGCATTCCAACATTTGAAAACCCTTTGAGTGAAAAAATTCTTCTAATTGTCCATTTTGTTCCTCCAGTGTGATCTAAACAAAGTGTAGAGGGGGAAAGCTATGCGCAGCGCTCCAAGGGAGGGGGTGTAAACAAAATATATGGGGATTAGATTGTGCACAGCACTCCACGTGTTGTAGGGTGGCACAGTGGACCTTATTGTCCCAAGACTTGGGAGGGGACTCAGGGTTTCTCTATCCAATTCCTACCCAGTGACCCAGGCTGCTTGTGTTTGGGAGTTGGGTGAGGAAAGGACGGCACCTTATGGACTGATGATGACAGTGTGTAGCTTCAGGTATGAGGAAGGCCAATGTGACCAACAGGAAGGATGGATCGGTGTCCGGGTAAGAAACCTCCGCAAGAGGCACAAGGGGCTTAATAAACTGGAGAGGGAAAAAAACTGATTGGAAACAGGGGTTCAAAGTGTGCAGAGGACGCTGAAAGTCTGCAAAGGGATATAGATAGTCTAAGTGAGTGGGCGAGGGTCTGGCAGATGGAGTACAATGTTGGTAAATGTGAGGTCATCCATTTTGGTAGGAATAACAGCAAAATGGACTATTATTTGAATGGTAAAAAATTGCAGCATGCTGCTGTGCAGAGGGACCTGGGTGTCCTTGTGCAGGAATCTCAAGGAGTTGGTTTGCAGGTGCAGCAGGTAATTAAGAAGGCAAATGGAATTTTGTCCTTCATTGCTAGAGGGATGGAGTTTAAAAACAGCGAGGTTATGTTGCAGCTGTATAAGGTGCTGGTGAGGCCACACCTGGAGTACTGTGTACAGTTTTGGTCTCCTTACTTGAGAAAGGATATACTGGCACTGGAGGGGGTGCAGAGGAGATTCACTAGGTTGATTCCAGAGTTGAAAGGGTTGGCTTATGAGGAGAGACTGAGTAGACTGGGGCTATACTGATTGGAATTCAGAAGAATGAGGAGAGATCTTATAGAAACATATAAGATTATGAAGGGAATAGATAAGATAGAAGCAGGGAAGTTGTTTCCACTGGCGGGTGAAACTCGAACTCGGGGGCATAGCCTCAAAATAAGGGGAAGCAGATTTAGGACTGAGTTGAGGAGGAACTTCTTCACACAAAGGGTTGTGAATCTGTGGAATTCCCTGCCCAGTGAAGCAGTTGAGGCTACCTCATTGAATGTTTTTAAGGCAAGGATAGATAGATTTTTGAACAGTAAAGGAATTAAGGGTTATGGTGAGCGGGCGGGTAAGTGGAGCTGAGTCCACAAAAAGATCAGCCATGATCTTATTGAATGGCGGAGCAGGCTCGAGGGGCCAGATGGCCCACTCCTGCTCCTAGTTCTTATGTTCTTATGTTCAATCCCCCCGCCCCCCCACCCCAGGATTTCAAAGCCGGCCCAATATCTCTCACCGGGCAATGTCTGCATCGAAGGAAGACACAGCTGGATTGAGGCGCTGGTAGCGGCGGATGAAGGAATCTTTGTTGATCTCCCAGATCTCGCGGTAGGTGTCCCAGGTTTTCAAATAGTTCTGCAGGTTGGCAGCATTGGTCGCCATGCCACTGTTGATCATGCCTTGGATCTTCTTAATCTCCTCATCATTCTCTGCAGGAAGAAAAGGTGCTGCAATAATCACAGCTGCATTGATATAGCACCTTTAACGTGGTAAAACCTCCCAATGCGCTTCGCAAGAATGGACCGAGACAAACAAGCACAGTATCAGGACAGGAGGACAAAAGCTTGGTAAGATTTTAAAGAGCATTTTTGAGGCAGTTTTAGGGAGGAAGTTTCAGAGTTTAGGGTCCAGGCAGCTGAAGGCTCGGCCGCCAATGGTGGAGTGTTTAAAATGAGGAATGTGCAAGATAGCAGAATTGGAGAAATGCAGAGACTCAGAGGCTTCTCGAGCTGGAGGAAATGGCAGAGACCGGGGCAGGGGGAGGCCACAGAGGGATTTGAAAACAACTATGAGAATTTTTTGTTTTAAATCAAGGCATCAAGGGGACATGAGAAGACTTTGGCGGATAGGGTTAAAGAGAATCCTAAGGCGTTCTATAGGTATGTCAAGAACAGAAGGTTGGTTAGGGCAAGTTTAGGGCCAGTTATAGATGGCAGAGGGAAGTTATGTGTGGAACCGGAGGAGATTGGTGAAGCATTGAACCAATATTTCTCTTCGGTGTTCACGCAAGGGGACATGAATATAGCTGAGGAGGACACTGGGTTGCAGGGGAGTAGAATAGACAGTATTACAGTTGATAAGGAGGATGTGCAGGATATTCTGGAGGGTCTGAAAATAGATAAATCCCCTGGTCCGGATGGGATTTATCCAAGGATTCTCTGGGAGGCAAGAGAAGTGATTGCAGAGCCTCTGGCTCTGATCTTCAGGTCGTCGTTGGCCTCTGGTATAGTACCAGAAGATTGGAGGTTAGCGAATGTTGTCCCATTGTTTAAGAAGGGGAACAGAGACTTCCCCGGGAATTATAGACCGGTGAGTCTCACTTCTGTTGTCGGCAAGATGTTGGAAAAAATTATAAGGGATAGGATTTATAGTTATTTGGAGAGTAATGAATTGATAGGTGATAGTCAGCATGGTTTTGTGGCAGGTAGGTCGTGCCTTACTAACCTTATTGAGTTTTTTGAGAAAGTGACCAAGGAGGTGGATGGGGGCAAGGCAGTGGACGTGGTATATATGGATTTTAGTAAGGCGTTTGATAAGGTTCACCATGGTAGGCTTCTGCAGAAAATGCAGATGTATGGGATTGGGGGTGATCTAGGAAATTGGATCAGGAATTGGCTAGCGGATAGGAAACAGAGGGTGGTGGTTGATAGTAAATATTCATCATGGAGTGCGGTTACAAGTGGTGTACCTCAGGGATCTGTTTTGGGGCCACTGCTGTTTGTAATATTTATTAATGATCTGGATGAGGGTATAGTTGGGTGGATTAGCAAATTTGCTGATGACACCAAAGTCGGTGGTGTGGTAGACAGTGAGGAAGGGTGTCGTAGTTTGCAGGAAGACTTAGACAGGTTGCAAAGTTGGGCCGAGAGGTGGCGGATGGAGTTTAATGCGGAGAAGTGTGAGGTAATTCACTTTGGTAGGAATAACAGATGTGTTGAGTATAGGGCTAACGGGAGGACTTTGAATAGTGTGGAGGAGCAGAGGGATCTAGGTGTATGTGTGCATAGATCCCTGAAAGTTGGGAATCAAGTAGATAAGGTTGTTAAGAAGGCATATGGTGTCTTGGCGTTTATTGGTAGGGGGATTGAATTTAGGAGTCGTAGCGTTATGTTGCAACTGTACACAACTCTGGTGCGGCCGCACTTGGAGTACTGTGTGCAGTTCTGGTCCCCACATTACAGGAAGGATGTGGAGGCTTTGGAGAGGGTGCAGAGGAGGTTTACCAGGATGTTGCCTGGTATGGAGGGGAGATCCTATGAGGAGAGGCTGAGGGATTTGGGATTGTTTTCGCTGGAAAGGCGGCGGCTAAGAGGGGATCTTATTGAAACATATAAGATGATTAGAGGTTTAGATAGGGTGGATAGTGATAGCCTTTTTCCTCTGATGGAGAGATCCAGCACGAGGGGGCATGGCTTTAAATTGAGGGGGGGTAGTTATAGAACCGATGTCAGGGGTAGGTTCTTTACCCAGAGGGTGGTGAGGGATTGGAATGCCCTGCCAGCATCAGTTGTAAATGCGCCTAGTTTGGGGGCGTTTAAGAGATCCGTAGATAGGTTCATGGACGAAAAGAAATTGGTTTAGGTTGGAGGGTCACAGTTTTTTTTTTGTTTTTTTTTTTAACTGGTCGGTGCAACATCGTGGGCCGAAGGGCCTGTTCTGCGCTGTAATGTTCTATGTTCTATGTTCTATCTCCAGACTGGGAGACGACAGAGGATAGATTTGAAGGGGACGATGGAGCAAGCATTTCTATTTTGATACAGTAAGAAGTCTCACTACACCAGGTTAAAGTCCAACAGGTTTATCTGGAATCACGAGCTTTCGGAGCGCCGCAGGTTCACTCACCTGATGAAGGAGCAGCGCTCCGAAAGCTCGTGATACCAAATAAACCTGTTGGACTTTAACCTGGTGCGGAGAGACTTCTTACTGTGCCCACCCCAGTCCAACGCCGGCATCTCCACATCATGGCTACCATTTTGACACAGGCAGCCCAAAGGTGCTCCACCTGCTGGGTGAAATCTCATATAGCCTATTCCCATGCAGGGGATTGTACTGCGTGTGCGTGAGTGTGCCTGTGCGGTGTGTGTGGACATGTGAACCTGTGTGTGTGTGTGTGTACCCAGGTGTGTGTGTGTGTGTGTGTGTGTGTGTGTGTGTGCATGTGCCTGTGTGTGCGTGTGCTTGTGTGTGAACGTAGTAGTGTTTGTGAGCGAGTCCCTGTGTGCATGTGCGTGTGAGCATGTGCGTATGTGTGTGACTGTACGTGCATGTGCGCGCACATGCCTGTGTATGCATGCCTGTGTTTGTGTGTGTGTGTGCCTGTGTCTCTGCCCCTTACTGTCCAAAGATGTGTAGGTTAGGTGAATTGGCCATGCTAAATTGGGATAATGATGCAGCTATATAAGACCCTCGTCAGACCCCACCTGGAGTACTGTGCTCAGTTCTGGTCGCCTCATTACAGGAAGGATGTGGAAAAGATTGAAAGGGTGCAGAGGAGATTTACAAGGATGTTGCCTGGATTGAGTGGCATGCCTTATGAGGATAGGTTGATGGAGCTCAGTCTTCTCTCCTTGGAGAGACGTAGGATGAGAGGAGACCTAATAGAGGTATATAAGATGTTGAGAGGCATAGATCGGGTGGAAATGGCTGCTACGAGAGGACACAGGTTTAGGGTGCTGGGGGGTAGGTACAGGGGAGATGTTAGGGGTAAGTTTTTCACACAGAGGGTGGTGGGCGAGTGGAATCGGCTGCCGTCAGTGGTGGTGAAGGCGAACTCAATGGGGTCTTTTAAGAGACTCCTGGATGAGTACATGGAGCGTAATAGGATGGAGGGTTATAGGTAGGTCTAGAAGGTAGGGATGTGTTCGGCACAACTTGTGGGCCGAAGGGCCTGTTTGTGCTGTAGTTTTTCTATGTTCTATGTTCTAAATTGCCCCTTAGTGTCCAAAGATGTACAGGTTAAGTGGATTGGCCATGCTAAATTGCCCCTTAGTGTCCAAAGATGTGTGGGTTAGGGGGATTGGCCATGGGAAATTGCCCCTTAGTGTCCAAAGTTGTACAGGTTAAGTGGATTAGCCATGCTAAATTGCCCCTTAGTGTCAGGGGGATGACAAGGGGTTAAGGGGACAGGGCCTGGATGGGATTGTGGTCGGTGCAGACTCGATGGGCCGAATGGCCTCCTTCTATGCTATTAAGAAAAAAGATATGTTGCAGAGTGGCGTTTCATGGTCTGACGTTTTGTGATGTAGTAACCTGATGAACACTCACCTGATGAAGGAGCAGCGCTCCGAAAGCTCGTGATTCCAAATAAACCGGTGTTGTAAAACTTCTTACTGTGCTTACCCCAGTCCAACGCCGGCATCTCCACATCGTGGTTTTGTGATGTGATACCTTTGAGATAGGTGTCACTCAGGAGCCACGCTACCTGCTCGGATTTTAACGTGGGGCCGCGCAGTTGCCGCTTACCGATGTTTTGGTGGACAGGAATGAGGATTGACTTCCTCCTGGTCAGTAGCTCTGGGATCCGCTTGAAGATGGAGAGGGTGTTCTTAATCTGAAAGCTGATGCTGTTGACAACGTTTGCGAGCCGAGAGAGAGTTGGGGAGAATTCCACCTGGGGGGAGGGAGGGGCAGGTCAGCAGAGGATTAGCAGCTGCCCCGACAACACAAACCCACGACGGAACGGGGAGGCCATTCAGCCCCTTCAGCACGTTCCACATTCGATCAGCTCGTGCTGGACCAGCGCGTCAACTCTGCCTTGATCCTTGTTTCAGAAATATCCTTACCCCCAAACAAAATAGTTTGACAAGTAACAGCGCCAGCTTCGTCCACCACCTCCCCCACCCCCCAGCCCCCCCAGCACCATCAGAGGAAACCGTTTCTCTAGTTGTCTATTCGACCAAATCTTCCACCGTCTTTGTGATATATATAAATGATTTGCAGAAGAATCATAAAATCTACAGTGCCGAAGAAGCCATACGGCCCATCGAGTCTGCACTGACAACAATCCCACCCAGGCTCTATCTCCGTAACCCCACATATTTATCCTCCAAATCCCCCTGACACTAAGGGGCAATTTAGCATGGCCAATCCACCTAACCTGCACATCTTTGGACACTAAGGGGCAATTTAGCACGGCCAATCACCCTAACCTATACATCTTTGGACACTAAGGGACACTTTAGCATGGCCAATCCACCTAAACTGCACCGTAACCTGCAGCACACTGGCACAGTGGTTAGCACTGCTGCCTCACAGCTCCAGGGACCTGGGTTTGATTCCCGGCTCGGGTCACTGTCTGTGTGGAGTTTGCACGTTCTCCCCGTGTCTGCGTGGGTTTCCTCTGGGTGCTCCGGGATCCTCCCACAGTCCAAAGATGTGCGGGTTAGGTTGATTGGCCATGCTAAAATTGCCCCTTAGTGTCCTGAGATGCGTAAGTATGAGGGATTAACGGGTAAATATGAAGGGATATGAGGGTAGGGCCTGAGTAGGATTGTGGTCGGTGCAGACTCGATGGGCCAAATGACCTATTTCTGCACTGTAGGGTTTCTATGATTCTATGATCTTTGGACACTCAGGGGAAATTTAGCATGGCCAATCCACCTAACCCGCACATCTTTGCACACTAAGGGGCAATTTAGCACGGCCAATCCAGCTAACCCGCACATCTTTGGACTGTGGGAGGAAACCGGAGCACCCGGAGGAAACCCACGCAGACACAGGGAGAACGTGCAGACTCCACACAGACAGTGACCCGGAATTGAACCCAGGGCCCTGGCTCTGTGAGGCAGCAGTGCTAACTACTGTGCCACCATGCCACCCCAAATGTAGCTGATCTGATTAGTAACTTTGCAGACGACACAGAGATTGGGGGAGCTGCGGATAGTGAGGAGGATTGCCAGAGGAAACAGGAGGATATAGATAGGCTGGAGACTTGGGCGGGGAATGGCAGATGGAATTTAATCTGGGCAAATGTGAGATGATGCATTTTGAAAGTCTAATGCAGGAGGGAAGTGTACAATAAATGGCAGAACCCTTAGAAGCATTAACAAAGGGATCTGGGCGTACAGGTCCACAATTCCCTGAAAGTGGCCACGCAAGTGGATAAGGTGGTCAAGAAGGCATACGGCAGGCTTGCTTTCATCTCCTAGTGCTGCCAAATAAACCTGTTGGACTTTAACCTGGTGTTGTGAGACTTCTTACTGTGTTCATCAGCCGGGGCATTGGGTATAAAAATTGGCAAGTCATGTTGCAGCTGTATAGAACTTTGGTTCGGCCACATTTGGAAAATTGTGTACAGTTCTGGTCAGCACACTAAGAGAAGGATGTGGAGGCTTTGGAGAGAGTACAGAAAAGATCTACCAGGGCGTTGCCTGGTCTGGAGGATATTCGCTGTGAGGAGAGACTGGACAAACTTGGGTTGTTTTCACTTGAACATCGGAGGCTGAGGGGCGACCTGATAGAAGTTTACAAAATGATAGATAGAATGGATAGTTGGAGTCTTTTTCCCAGGGTAGGAGTGTTGATTACTGGGGGATATGGGTTTAAGGTAAAAGGGGGAAAGTTTAAAGGAGATGTGAGGGGTAAATATTTTACACAGAGGGTGGTAAGTGCCTGGAATGCGCTGCCAGAGGAGGTGGTAGAAGCAGCTACAATAGCAACGTTTAAGAGGCACCTTGACAGATACATGAATAGGAGGGGGATAGAGGGATACGGACCGCGTAGAGGCAAAAGGTCTTTAGTTTAGAAAGGTGTCATGTGTTGGTGCGGGCTTGGTGGGCCGAAGGGCCTGTTCCTGTGCTGTACTGATCTTTGTTCTGTGTGGTAAACATGTCGATCTGGCCACCCTCGACCTTCCATGGGTTCACGGGAGTGTGGGAGCTCCACACTGAATGCAGCAGGCGGTGAAATGGCCTTACCCGTGGCGGACTGCCCAGTGTATCATCCAGAAGGATCACCATCACCCTGAAGAGAGCGTTGGGCGTGGATTTGGGGTCCCCGTTGATGGCCTTGGACAGCTCCTGCAGCGACCGTTTAATGTTCAGTCTGAAGGCTTCTTCCACCATTCGGTCAACTTTCTTGGCATAATTCAGCCAAAAGTGCTGCACCTGTAAATCCACGGGGAGCAAGATCGAAAGGGAGATTAGACATCAAAATCACAGCAAGCGTCAAACCGACGAGACGAGCAAAGCTGGCCATTTCCAAAAAGGAGCTGGATAAATATTTGAAGGGGAAGAGAATCACAAAGTCAAAGGGAAAGAGAGCAGAGTGGAGTGGGCCTCGTGGGAATGGCCTCCTTCAGGGCGGTGTGATTAACATCAATCAGCATGGTGGCCCCACTGTCCCACTGCTTGTAGAATCAGAGAGTTCCTACAGTGCAGGAGGCTATTCAGCCCATCGGGTCTGCACCGACTCTCCACCAGAGCATCTTATCCAGGCCCAACTCTGCCCTATCCCCATAACCCCACTCAATTAGCATGGCCAATCCACCTAACCTTCACATCTTTGGACACTAAGGGCCAATTTAGCACGGCCAATCCACCTAACCTGCACATCTTTGGACACTAAGGGGCAATTTAGCATGGCCAATCCACCTAACCTACATACTTTTGGACACTAAGGGGCAATTTAGCATGGCCAATCCACCTAACCTACATACTTTTGGACATTAAGGGGCAATTTACCACAAACCCACCTGTGTCCTATCCTCATAACCCCATGCATTTACCCTAGCTAGTCCCCCTGACACTAAGGGGCAATTTAGCACGGCCAATGCACGTAACCTGCACATCTTTGGACTGTGGGAGGAAACCGGAGCACCCGGGGGAAATCCACGCAGACACGGGGAGAATGTGCAAACTCCACACAGACAGTGACCCGAGGCTAGAATTGAACCCGGGTCCCTGGCGCAGTGAGACAGCAGTGCTCACCGCTGCTGCTTTTGTATTTATGTAGGATGTCCCCCAGCACTCTGTCTGAAGGGACTGCGTCTCAGGCTGGGGCTCGCGATAATCTTTTGCCCAAACGCCCACTCCTCACAGAGGCAGCCAAACAGCCTTGAGCCTTTTTACCCCCTCAGTGCTCAAAACGGATGCCGGCAGTGAGGGATTTCCAGCTGCCACATGTCACTCGGAGGAACGATCAGTACAGGGCAGCGGCGAGTGGATGGAGAACGGACTGAACCGCTTCCTTTGGGTATGAACGGAGGTACGGCACTGCCTCACGCAGGGCTCATTCCCTGTAGCATTCCATTTGAGTGTGAGGTGAGAGCCACAGTCTCTGAGAGATAGGAACCATGGGTAGCAATTAAGGTGGAGAAAAGATAGAACCATAGACTATTACAGCACAGAAGGAGGCCATTCGGCCCATCGTGGCTGCGCCAGCTCCCAAAAGAGCTAGTCCCATTCTCCGTAGCCCTCTATATTCATCTTCCAATGTGTATCCAGCTCTCTTTAGAAACCTCCTATGGAATCCGTGTCCACCCCTCTCGCAGGCAGTGCATTCCAAATCCCAACAGCTCTCCCGAGTCAAGAGGTTTCTGCTCCCAGCTCGCTTGCTGACCACCTTGGGATTGTGACAGCGAGCCACTGACGCACCAACTGGTGGAAACAGAATATCTTTCTTCACCCCATCACTTTCAGCACCTCAATACGATCACCTCTTCATCTTCTCTGCTCCAAGGTAAATGAGCCCAATCTCTCTAACCTTCCCTGTTATCTCGAATTCCTCATTCCTGGTATCATTCGAGTGAATCTCCTTTGCACTCTGCAGGGCTTTAACATCCTTCCTTAAATAAGGTGCTCAGAACTGAACACAATACTCCAAAAATGTGCACTGACCAATGACCAATGAAGTGACTGTGAAAATCCCCCTAGTCGCCACACTCCGGTGCCTGTTCGGGTAACACTGGAGGGAGAATTTAGCACGGCCAATGCACCCTAACCAGCACGTCTTTCAGACTGTGGGAGGAAACCGGAGCACCCGGAGGAAACCCACGCAGACACGGGGAGAACGTGCAGACTCCACACAGACAGTGACCCCAGCTGGGAATCGAAGCCGGGTCCCTGGCGCTGTGAGGCAGCAGTTCTAGAGATGTAGCATCAAGTCCTTGCTTTTACACTCAATGACTCCATAACCCCAAGGATTCTATAAGCCTTCCTGTCAGCGGGGAATTGGGACGAGCTTCGGGATTTTAAAAAAAAGGGGCGGCATGGACAAGTTGGGCCGAAGGGCCTGTTTCCATGCCGTAAACCTCTATCACTCTAGTCCGACCGACTGCTTCAACTTGCCTGGCCGCCACGGAGGGATACGGAAAGTCATTGTATAAATACATCACAGCACATCATACTCACCTCAGACCCATCATTCTTAAAGACGAGATATGTTTGGCGCATGATGGTGACGATCTCCTTGTGTAGTTTTAAGAGTTTGTTCTGGACCTTTTCTTGGTGGGCTTGCTGTGCGTCTTGGAACTCCTTGTCATTGTACGTGCGCTTGCTGTCGATAAGCACCAGCAACATTTCACTCATCTGGTAGGCGTACTGTTTAATGGCCAGGCTCGAGGCTTTGTACTCATCGATTGTCAGCTGCAGCTAAGTGGGGATACAGATCACGATAATAAACGCTCTGGTCTCTCACATTAACAAGATTCAGAGATATCAATCCACACAGAATTTACAGCACACAAACAGGCCATTTGGCCCAACTGGACCAGACTGTTGTTTCTGCTCTTGGCAAGTCTCCTTCCAGCTCCTCTCCATCTCAGTCAACATCTCCTTCGATTCCTTTTTCCCTCATTCTAGGAACGCCCTGCATAGAGTGATACACTCCCGAGGACCTCCTGTGAATAGTGACACACTCCCCGGGATCCCCCTGTAAATACTGACACACTCCCCGGGATCCCCCTGTAAATACTGACATACACCCCGGGATCCCCTGTAAATACTGACACACTCCCCGGGATCCCCCTGTAAATACTTACATACACCCCGGGGACCTCCTGTAAATACTGACACTCCCCGGGGACTCCCTGTAAACACTGACACACTCCCCGGGGACTCCCTGTAAATACTGACACACTCCCCGGGGACTCCCTGTAAATACTGACACACTCCCCGGGGACCCCCTGTAAATACTGACACACTCCCAAGGACCCCCTGTAAATACTGACACACTCTCCCGGGACCCCCTGTAAATACTGACACACTCCCCAGGGACCCCCTGTAAATACTGACACACTCCCCGGGGACCCCCTGTAAATACTGACACACTCCCCCTGGGGACCCCCTGTAAATACTGACATACACCCCGGGTCCCCCTGTAAATACTGACACACACCCCGGGTCCCCCTGTAAATACTGACACACTCCCCAGGACCCCGTGTAAATACTGACACATTACCCGGGGACCCCCTGTAAATACTGACACACACCCCGGGTCCCCCTGTAAATACTGACACACTCCCCAGGACCCCGTGTAAGTACTGACACACGCCCCAGGACCCCGTGTAAATACTGACACACTTCCCGGGGACCCCCCTGTAAATACTGACACACTCCCCGGGACCCCCCTGTAAATACTGACACACTCCCCGGGACCCCCTGTAAACACTGACACACTCCCCGGGATCCCCCTGTAAATACTGACACATTCCCCTGGGGACTCCCTGTAAATACTGACACACTTCCCGGGGACCCCCTGTAAATACTGACACACTCCCCGGGTCCCCCTGTAAATACTGACACACTCCCCAGGACCCCGTGTAAATACTGACACACTCCCCGGAGACCCCCTGTAAATACTGACACACTCCCCCGGGAACCCCCTGTAAATACTGACACACTCCCCCGGGAACCCCCTGTAAATACTGACACACTCCCCCGGGAACCCCCTGTAAATACTGACACACTCCCCGGGGACCCCCTGTAAATACTGACACATTCCCCTGGGGACTCCCTGTAAATACTGACACACTCCCCAGGGACCCCCCTGTAAATACTGACACACTCCCCAGGGACCCCCTGTAAATACTGACACACACCCGGTCCCCCTGTAAATACTGACACACTCCCCGGGGACCCCCTGTAAATACTGACACACTCCCCAGGGACCCCCTGTAAATACTGACACACTCCCCAGGAACCCCCTTGTAAATACTGACACACTCCCCAGGGACCCCCTGTAAATACTGACACACACCCGGTCCCCCTGTAAATACTGACACACTTCCCGGTCCCCCTGTAAATACTGACACACTCCCCGGGGACCCCCTGTAAATACTGACACACTCCCCAGGGACCCCCTGTAAATACTGACACACTCCCCGGGGACCCCCTGTAAATGCTGACACAGTCCCTGGGGAGCCTTCCAAATACTATACAGTTAACAGACTGTAAATATTAGCAGAAATCACTTGTTAGTTATTGACTACGTAGAGAAAGATACAGCGACTATCTCACTGGACGCTGAGTGAGTATCTCACTGGACTCTGAGTGAGTATCTCACTGGACTCTGAGTGAGTATCTCACTGGACTCTGAGTGAGTATCTCACTGGATTCTGAGTGAGTATCTCACTGGACGCTGAGCAAGGATCTCACTGGACGCTGAGCGACTATCTCACTGGACGCTGAGCGACTATCTCACTGGACGCTGAACGAGTATCTCACTGGACGCTGAGTGAGTATCTCACTGGACGCTGAGTGAGTATCTCACTGGACGCTGAGCGACTATCTCACTGGACGCTGAGTGAGTATCTCACTGGACGCTGAGTGAGTATCTCACTGGATGCTGAGTGACTATCACACTGGACGCTGAGCGACTATCTCACTGGACGCTGAGTGAGTATCTCACTGGACGCTGAGTGAGTATCTCACTGGACGCTGAGCGACTATCTCACTGGACGCTGAGTGAGTATCTCACTGGACGCTGAGTGAGTATCTCACTGGATGCTGAGTGACTATCACACTGGACGCTGAGCGACTATCTCACTGGACGCTGAGTGAGTATCTCACTGGACGCTGAGTGAGTATCTCACTGGATGCTGAGTGACTATCTCACTGGACGCTGAGTGAGTATCTCACTGGACGCTGAACGAGTATCTCACTGGATGCTAAGTGAGTATCTCACTGGACGCTGAGTGAGTATCTCACTGGACGCTGAGCGACTATCTCACTGGACGCTGAGTGACTGTCTGACTGGACACTGAGTGAGTATCTCACTGGACGCTGAGTGACTATCTCACTGGACGCTGAGTGACTATCTCACTGGACGCTGAGTGACTATCTCACTGGACGCTGAGCGACTATCTCACTGGACGCTGAGTGAGTATCTCACTGGACGCTGAGTGAGTATCTCACTGGACGCTGAGTGAGTATCTCACTGGACGCTGAGTGAGTATCTCACTGGACGCTGAGTGAGTATCTCACTGGACGCTGAGTGAGTATCTCACTGGACGCTGAGCGACTATCTCACTGGACGCTGAGTGAGTATCTCACTGGACGCTGAGCGACTATCTCACTGGACGCTGAGTGAGTATCTCACTGGACGCTGAGTGAGTATCTCACTGGACGCTGAGTGACTATCTCACTGGACGCTGAGTGACTATCTCACTGGACGCTGAGCGACAATCTCACTGGACGCTGAGTGACTATCTCACTGGACGCTGAGTGACTATCTCACTGGACGCTGAGTGACTATCTCACTGGACGCTGAGTGACTATCTCACTGGACGCTGAGTGACTATCTCACTGGACGCTGAGTGACTATCTCACTGGACGCTGAGTGACTATCCCACTGGACGCTGAGTGACTATCTCACTGGACGCTGAGTGACTATCTCACTGGACGCTGAGTGACTATCTCACTGGACGCTGAGTGACTATCTCACTGGACGCTGAGTGA
Source organism: Mustelus asterias (assembly GCF_964213995.1). NCBI lineage: Eukaryota > Metazoa > Chordata > Chondrichthyes > Carcharhiniformes > Triakidae > Mustelus > Mustelus asterias. The sequence goes on along the minus strand of NW_027591613.1, from coordinate 12,736 downwards.
CTATCTCACTGGACGCTGAGTGACTATCTCACTGGACGCTGAGTGACTATCTCACTGGACGCTGAGTGAGTATCTCACTGGACGCTGAGTGACTATCTGACTGGTAACATTACCTGTCTAGCTTGCATTCGACATTCATCAATGAAGTAAGTGGACAGCGTCCTGGCTGACCACTGGAGCTTCGACAGCCCCGGCGCTATTTTCTTGTCCAGGAATTTGATTCTGTCTCGGAAGAGGTTCCGCTGCTCTTTCGTCAACTCATCAAGGATTCTAGAATGACAAGCAGCCTGTTACAGAGTGCTGAAGGACCCAATCTTCACACCGTTATACATTTGTTCACACACTGTGAGCATAAAGCTCCAAAGGCAACAGGCATGATTTCAGTTTGTGTCGAGTCATAGTGATTCAAGTGGATCACCAGCTAATGAGGGGCATGGACAGGGTGGATTCAGAAGTATACACAATAAGCAGGGGCAGGATGGTGAATTGTAACTTGGTGTAGGGGGGCTCACGTCCACGACACTGTTAATGGTTCCACTCTCCGCCTGCACTGACCTGTTATAATCACAGACCACCAGGAAAACAATCTCCCGGAGCATCCTCAGGTCTTCCCTCCGCTGGTAGACCTCCATAACGTAGTGAGGGATCTCAAAGGCCAAGCGCTCCCAGTAATGGATTTCATTGAACAGCTCCAACAGGTACCTGTAAAGAACAGAGGAACATCAGAGCGAGGATCAGGGGTGGGCCATTCAGCCCATCGGGCACGCTCCGCCATTCAATCCCATTGTGGCTGATCTCACCTCGGTCTCATCTCCACTTCCCTGCCCCTTCCCCATAACCCTTCATCCCCGCTGCTAATTAAAAACCTCTCCATCTCCGCTTCCCTGCCCCTTCCGTTCTAGAATATCCAAGGGGAACCATCCCCTCTATATCTACCCTGTCAATCCCCTTTCGCATCTTATAAACCTCAACAAAGAACAACAAAAAAAGAACAATACAGCACAGGAACAGGCCCTTCGGCCCTCCAAGCCTGCACCAATCATGTGTTCCTAACTAGACCATCCATTTATATCCCTCTATTCCCAGTCTGTTCATGTGACTATCTAGATAAGTCTTAAATGATCCTCTTGTGTCTCCTCATCCATCTTGCTTGGTAGTGCATTCCAGGCCCCCACCACCCTCTGTGTAAAATACGTCCCCCGCATATCTGTGTTGAACCTTGCCCCCCTTACCTTCAACTTGTGACCCCTTGTGTTTGTCATTTCCGACCTGGGAAAAAGCTTCCAACTGTTCACCCTATCTGTGCCCTTCATAATTTTATAAACTTCTATTAGGTCGCCCCTCAACCTCCGTCTTTCCAGGGAGAACAACCCTAGTTTACTCAATCTCTCCTCATAGCTAAGACCCTCCATACCAGGCAACATCCTGGTAAACCTCCTCTGCACTCTCTCCAAAGCCTCCAAGTCCTTCTGGCAGTGTGGCGACCAGAACTGGACGCAGTATTCCAAATGTGGCCTAACCAACGTTTTATATAACTGCAACATCATACGCCAACTTTTATATTCTATGCCCCATCCAATAAAGGCAAGCGTGCCATATGCCTTCTTCACCACCCTCTCCACCTGTGCTGCCACCTTTAAGGATCTGTGGACTTGTACACCCAGATCCCCCTGTGTGTCTATACTCCTGATGGTTCTGCCATTTATTGTATAGCTCCCCCCTGCATTAGATCTACCAAAATGCATCACTTCGCATTTATCTGGATTAAATTCCATCTGCCATTTCTCCGCCCAATATTCCAGCCTATCTATATCCTGCTGTATTCTCTGACAATGTTCATCACTGTCCGCAACTCCAGCAATCTTTGTGTCGTCCGCAAACTTACTAATCAGACCAGGTACATCTTTTTCCAAATCATTTATATATATCACAAACAGTAGAGGTCCCAGGACAGAGCCCTGCGGAACACCACTAGTCACAGACCTCCAATCAGAAAAAGACCCCTCCACTGCTACCCTCTGTCTTCTATGGCCAAGCCAGTTCTGTACTCATCTAGCTAGTTCAACTTTGATCCCGTGAGATTTAACCTTTTGCACCGGCCTGCCATGAGGGACCTTGTCAAATGCTTTACTAAAATCCATGTAGATGGCCCTTCCCTCATCAATCATTTTTGTCACCTCCTCAAAAGACTCAACCAAATTTGTGAGGCATGACCTCCATCGTACAAAACCATGTTGTCTATCGCTAATGAGACTATTCAGTTCTAAATGTGTATAGATCCTATCTCTAAGAATCTTCTCCAACAGTTTCCCTACCACGGACGTCAAGCTCACTGGCCTATAATTACCCGGGTTATCCTTGCTACCCTTCTTAAATAACGGGACCACATTTGCTATCCTCCAATCCTCTGGGACCTCACCTGTGTCCAATGAAGAAACAAAGATTTCTGTTAGAGGCCCAGCAATTTCATCTCTTGTCTCTCTCAGTAATCTAGGATAGATGCCATCTGGCCCTGGGGATTTGTCTACCTTAATGCTTCCTAATACACCTAACACTTCCTCCCTTGTAATTGCGATTTGTTCTAACGGGTCTACACATCCCTCAGAGACACTACCAATCAACGTGTCCCTCTCCTTTGTGAATACTGATGCAAAGTATTCATTTAGGATCTCACCTACTTCCTTGGGTTCTAAGCATAATTCCCCTCCTTTGTCCCTGAGAGGTCCGACTCTTTCTCTGACAACCCTTTTGTTCCTAACATATGTATAAAATGCCTTGGGATTCTCCTTAATCCTGTCTGCCAAGGACATTTCGTGACCCCTTTTTGCCCTTCTAACTCCCTGTTTGAGTTCTTTTCGACTTTCTCTGTATTCCTCCAGTGCTCCATCTGTTTTTAGCTGCCTGGACCTTATGTATGCCTCTTTTTTCTTTTTGATTAAACCCACAATTTCTCTGGTTATCCACGGTTCTCGAATCCTACCTTTCCTGTCCTTCCTTTTTACAGGCACATGCCTATCCTGCACTCCTATCAACTGCTCCTTAAAAGACTCCCACATGCCAGATGTGGATTTACCATCGAACAGCCTCTCCCAATCAACAGCCACCAAAGCCTGCCCAATCCGGCTGTAGTTAGCCTTTCCCCAATTCAGCACCTTACCCATAGGACAACACTCATCCTTTTCCATGACTATCCGAAAGTTTACAGAATTGTGGTCACTGTTCGCCACATGTTACCCCACTGAAACTTTGATGACCTGACCGGGCTCATTCCCCAGTACTAGGTCCAGTATAGCCCCCTCTCTAGTTGGAACCTCAGTTAGATCTCCTCCCATTCTTCTAAATTCCAGCGAGTATAGACCTTCAATTGCTCAATCTCTCTTCAGAAGACAAGTCCTTCATCCCTGGAATCAACCCAGTGAACCTTCTCTGAACTGCCTCGAATGCATTTATATCCTTCCTCAAGTACAGGGACTAAAACTGTGCGCAGTGCTCCAGGTGCCCTAAGAATGGGGCAGGATAGAAACTCAACTGGCCTAACTCCCTCTCAAGAGTACCATAGAATCTATGTAAAGGGGAACAGAGTAAGAGGGATGGATGGAGACAAGGTGGGGGGGGGAGGTGGGGATACGAGAACAACAGAGAAACAAGAGGTGGATATGAATATCACCAGGATATTCACTACGGGCCACTTGGCAGTTGCAGCTTTCCACTTTTGTGTACGTTAGGGACAGCCCCACACACCTCATCCCGTGTCGACAGCACTGACTTACGCTGCCAGTCAGCTACTTAGCCAGCATTATCGGTTTGATTCCAACCAGCCGGCATTTTGTTGGCCCCTCGTTTCAGGTATTGTAAAACTCACATGTCGAAGTTTACGCTGAGCTTGCCCCTATCCTCGAGGTTCCGGATCATCAGGGGTCTCTCCAGACGCTTTATGCATTCACGGTCGATGTTGACCGTCCAATCCGTGAAGATCTTGCGCACAAATTCGTCCAGGGACTGCTCCAGTGTCTGGAAGAACACCATCGTCTCCTCACCCAAGCCAATTTTGGGCAGGAAAGTGGCTTGTACCAGGAACTGTGGGTGGTGAAACAGAGATTATTTTCTTTTATTCATTCGTGGGCATCGCTGGCAAGGCCAGCATTTATTGCCCATCCCTAATTGCCCCCTGAACTGAGCGTCCCACTCAGCCATTTCAGAAGGGCAGTTGGGAGGCGACGGCCGAGTGGTATTACCGCTAGACTATTAATCCAGAAACTCAGCCTGGCCGTCCCGGCACACAGGCTGGCCGTCCCAGCACACAGGCTGGCCGTCCCGGCCAGACGGATCGGTTGGCTTTTGGAAAGATGTAGCTTACCTGCATCGACCTATCGATGCGACGGCGGAGAGAGCGAGCCCAGTGCGCCTGGCCAGCAAAGCGGGGCATCTGTGGGGCCAAGTGCATGGCCTTCCTGTTCAGGTCTTTGTTCACCCACGCGAGCTCATCACTGAACAGGATGTAGACCTCCACTGTCTTCTTATCAATGGTCCGCTTGATGGTCTGTGAAGCACAGGATGCTCTGCATTGTAACTCTCGGTCAAAGCCAGGCACTGACACCCTGCCAAGAGGGCCAAACTCCTCACTTCCAACTCCCCCGCCGTAGGGAGGGGGGGTGGCATACAGCTCCCCCCACCTTGCTATTCCCCGGATAAAAATCTGCTCCAAATTATGACTCTCTTGCCGCGAAATGGAAGAGCAGCTGACCCTGCCAGTAGTTGTATCGAGATAGCGAGGCAGCATGTTAAGAGGGCCCTTCTATATGAAACAGGAGCAGGCCTAGGCCATTCGGCCCTCAAAACCGTTCTGACATTCAGTAAGACTATGGCTGCTATACTCCCCCAACTCCACTTTCCCGTCCTATCCCCAAAGCCCGCGATTCCCTCAAGGGTCCAAATATTTTTTAAATTCACTTATGGGATGGAGGCTTCGCTGTCTCGGCCAGCTTTTGTTGCCCATTCTTAATCGCTTCAGAAGATGGTGGTGTTTGTGGATGGGGGGCCAATCAAGCGGGGCTGCTTTGTCCTGGATGGTGTCGAGCTTCTTGAGTGTTGTTGGAGCCGCACCCATCCAGGCAAGTGGGGAGTGTTCCATCACACTCCTGACTTGTGCCTTGTCGATGGTGGACAGGCTTTGGGGAGTCAGGGGACGAGTTACTCGCCGCAGGATTCCCAGCCTCTGACCTGCTCTGGTAGCCCCAGTGTTTATATGGCTGGGTCTAGTTTAGTTTCTGGTCAATAGTAACCCCTGGATGTTGATAGTAGGGGGAGGCGGGGGTTCAGTGATAATAATGCCAATGAATGTCAAGGGGCAATGCTTACGATTTTCCCTTGTGGGAAATGGTCATTGACTGGCATTAGTGTGCTGCGAATGCTCTCGAAAGCTCGACCCCATCCAGGACAAAGCAGCCCCGCTTGATTGGCCCCCCATCCACAAACATCCACTCCCTCCACCACCGACGCTCAGTAGCAGCGTGTGTCCCATCTACAAGATGCACCGCAGCGACTCACCAAGGCTCCTTAGGCAGCACCTTCCAAACCCACAACCACCATCCAGAAGGACAAGGCGGCAGATACCTGGGAACGCCACCACCTGGAGGTTCCCCTCCGAGTCACTCACCATCCTGACTGGGAAATATATCGGCCGTTCCTTCACTGTCACTGGGGTCAAAATCCTGGAACTCCCTCCCTAACGGCACTGTGGGTGTAGCGACACTACATGGATTGCAGGGGGTTCAACAAGGCGGTTCACCACCACCTTCTCAAGGGGTGACTAGGGATGGGCAATGAACGCTGGGCCCAGCCAGCGACGCCCCGAGTCTTGAGGCAGGGGGTTCCACAGAGTCAAAACACAGAGTCAAGGAATTTCTCATTTTGAAATAACAAACCTTTTATCCTGATACCGTGACCCCGACACCCAACGTGTCCCCATCCAAATCCTGGACGCTCCAGCCCAGGGGGCAAACCACCTCTCAGCACTCACCCCAACCAAGAAGCTGATATCTTTCAATAGACCACCTCTCCTTCTGCCTAACCTGATCCAAGGCCAGGGCCTTCCACGCGGGCAGCACACAGTTTATCCAGCCGTATGCACACCAGGAAAGCTGGCTTGCTCACAGATAGACATGACAGATACCTCACGGTTTGAAAGAGGCTGGAAAACGTCCAGGAACTCCACCCCTTGCTGCACCGTGGTCATGGTTTCAAACGAGGAGGAGATCAGATTCTGCATCATCACTTCCAGATCTTTGATGGCGGAACGAAACCTGAAAAGAAAAGATGGCGTGGCGCTGTTAAACTCAGCAGTAAAGGCATCGCGGCATTGACCACCCGACAGTGCGGCACTCCCTCAGCACTGACCACCCGACAGTGCGGCACTCCCTCAGCACTGACCCTCTGACAGTGCGGCACTCCCTCAGCACTGACCCTCTGACAGTGCGGCACTCCCTCAGCACTGACCCTCTGACAGTGCGGCACTCCCTCAGTACTGACCCTCTGACAGTGCGGCACTCCCTCAGCACTGACCCTCTGACAGTGCAGCACTCCCTCAGTACTGACCCTCTGACAGTGCGGCACTCCCTCAGCCCTGACCCTCTGACAGTGCGGCACTCCCTCAGTACTGACCCTCTGACAGTGCGGCACTCCCTCAGTACTGACCCTCTGACAGTGCGGCACTCCCTCAGTACTGACCCTCTGACAGTGCGGGACTCCCTCAGCACTGACCCTCTGACAGTGCGGCACTCCCTCAGCACTGACCACCCGACAGTGCGGCACTCCCTCAGTACTGACCCTCTGACAGTGCGGCACTCCCTCAGTACTGACCCTCTGACAGTGCGGCACTCCCTCAGTACTGACCCTCTGACAGTGCGGCACTCCCTCAGCACTGACCCTCTGACAGTGCGGCACTCCCTCAGCACTGACCCTCTGACAGTGCGGCACTCCCTTAGCACTGACCCTCTGACAGTGCGGCATTCCCTCAGCACTGACCCTCTGACAGTGCGGCACTCCATCAGCACTGACGCTCTCACAGTGCGGCACTCCCTCAGCACTGACCCTCTGACAATGCGGCACTCCCTCAGTACTGACCCTCTGACAGTGTGGCACTCCCTCAGCACTGACGCTCTCACAGTGCAGTACTTCCTCAGTACTGACCCTCTAAGGGTCCACCACTGCCTGAGTACCGTGGCACTGGGCACACCAGCCTGGATTCTGTGCTCAAAGCTCTGGAGTGAGAGCATGCTGCCCACTGAGCCATCCCTGACCCCTGTGAAAGGACGACAAGGGATGTAGGTGGAGGGGATGTGAACTGCCATGATTAAACACACAGCCACACTGTCTCAACGGGCCCTGCCTGCTCCTATACCATTTAATAGCTTTGACACTGGGCAATGTGCTCCCAAAGCAATCTCCTCAGGGTCAGTGAGACTAACCTGCTGTATTCATCATGCCAGAATGTGTTCTTTACATCCAGGATCTCATTCTTCATGTGTTTGAGCATCTGCAGGTTCTTGTCAAAGGTGGCCTCGATCTCCAGCAGGCTCCGGGTGATATCAGGTCCGCGATGTCCCCCGAAACAAGGCAGTGGTGTCTGTTCCCCATCTTCCCAGCGGGCAAAGAACTCCTGGCAGTCACACACCTGGGCAGGCCGAGGGAGCGGGGGGGAAACGGTGACGTGTTACAGAATTGCAGCAGGAGTGATTGATGAACAGCAGCTTGTCACAGGCCAACCCTGAGGCTGCGACTGAGTCGGGGAAATCTCACGGCCGTGTATTGTCACAGACATTAATCTCCCAACTCAGAGTCAGAAAGCAGGCATTTCACCGGGCACCTTTCAGAACTCCGCAGCCAATGAAACACTTCTCTGAAAGTTTGATCGTTGTTGTAATGTTAGAAACACGGTGAGTAATTTGAACACTGCAAGCTCCCGCAACCAGTATTGAGTCCACCGATTACTGAAAGTGGCAACGCAGGTGGAGAAGGTAGTCAAGAAGGCATACGGCATGCTTGCCTTCATCGGCCGGGGCATTGAGTTTAAAAATTGGCAAGTCATGTTGCAGCTTTATAGAACCTTAGTTAGGCCGCACTTGGAATATAGTGTTCAATTCTGGTCGCCACACTGCCAGAAGGATGTGGAGGCTTTGGAGAGGGTTACAGAAAAGATTTACCAGGATGTTGCCTGGTATGGAGGGCATCAGCTATGAGGAGAGGTTGGAGAAACTTGGTTTGTTCTCACTGGAATTACGGAGGTTGAAGGGAGACCTGATAGAAGTCTACAAGGTTATGAGGGACATGGACAGGGTGGATAGTCAGAAGCTTTTTCCCCAGGGTGGAAAAGTCAAGTACTCGGGGACATGGGTTGAAGGTGCGTGGGGAACAGTTTAGAGGAGATGTGCGAGGTAAGTTTTTTACACAGAGGGTGGTGAGTGTCTGGAACGCGCTGCCCGGGGAGGTGGTGGGAGCAGGTACAATAGGGGCATTTAAGGGTCAACTAGACGGAGACATGAATAGGATGGGAATGGAAGGATACGGACTCTGTAAGTGCGTACGGTTTTAGTTTAGGCATCATGGTCGGCGCAGGCTCGGAGGGCCGAAGGGCCTGTTCCTGTGCTGGACTGTTCTCTGTTAGGACACCAGACTTTCGGTTTATATATATTGTGTTTCAGGGCAAAATATTGGTCAGGATATCAGGGATAACACTGCTACTATTCAACGGAACTGTTGCACTGGAGCTATATCTGCAAAATTTAATGTTTTCTTTGAAAGACAGACCCTCTGACAGTGAGGCACTCCCTCAGTACTGACCCTCTGACAGTGCGGCACTCCCTCAGCACTGACCCTCTGACAGTGCGGCACTCCCTCAGCACTGACCCTCTGACAGTGCGGCACTCCCTCAGCACTGACCCTCTGACAGTGCGGCACTCCCTCAGCACTGACCCTCTGACAGTGCGGCACTCCCTCAGCACTGACCCTCTGACAGTGCGGCACTCCCTCAGTACTGACCCTCTGACAGTGCGGCACTCCCTCAGCACTGACCCTCTGACAGTGCGGCACTCCCTCAGCACTGACCCTCTGACAGTGCGGCACTCCCTCAGCACTGACCCTCTGACAGTGCGGCACTCCCTCAGCACTGACCCTCTGACAGTGCGGCACTCCCTCAGCACTGACCCTCTGACAGTGCGGCACTCCCTCAGCACTGACCCTCTGACAGTGCGGCACTCCCTCAGCACTGACCCTCTGACAGTGCGGCACTCCCTCAGCACTGACCCTCTGACAGTGCGGCACTCCCTCAGCACTGACCCTCTGACAGTGCGGCACTCCCTCAGCACTGACCCTCTGACAGTGCGGCACTCCCTCAGTACTGACCCTCTGACAGTGCGGCACTCCCTCAGTACTGACCCTCTGACAGTGCGGCACTCCCTCAGCACTGACCCTCTGACAGTGCAGCACTCCCTCAGCACTGACCCTCTGACAGTGCGGCGCTCCCTCAGCACTGACCCTCTGACAGTGCGGCACTCCCTCAGTACTGACCCTCTGACAGTGTGGCACTCCCTCAGTACTGACCTCTGACAGTGCTGCTCTTCCTAAGTACTGACCCTCTGACAGTGCTGCACTCCCTCAGTACTGACCCTCTGACAGTGCGGCACTCCCTCAGCACTGACCCTCTGACAGTGCGGCACTCCCTCAGTACTGACCCTCTGACAGTGTGGCACTCCCTCAGTACTGACCTCTGACAGTGCTGCTCTCCCACAGTACTGACCCTCTGACAGTGCTGCACTCCCTCAGTACTGACCCTCTGACAGTGCGGCACTCCCTCAGTACTGACCTCTGACAGTGCTGCTCTCCCTCAGTACTGACCCTCTGACAGTGCTGCACTCCCTCAGTACTGACCCTCTGACAGTGCTGCACTCCCTCAGTACTGACCCTCTGACAGTGCTGCACTCCCTCAGTACTGACCCTCTGACAGTGTGGCACTCCCTCAGTACTGACCCTCTGACAGTGCTGCTCTCCCTCAGTACTGACCCTCTGACAGTGCTGCACTCCCTCAGTACTGACCCTCTGACAGTGCTGCACTCCCTCAGTACTGACCCTCTGACAGTGCTGCACTCCCTCAGTACTGACCCTCTGACAGTGTGGCACTCCCTCAGTACTGACCCTCTGACAGTGCGGCACTCCCTCAGTACTGACCCTCTGACAGTGCGGCACTCCCTCAGTACTGTCACTGGAAGGTCAGTGTCAATTATGAGCTCAAGACTCTGCTCCGGGAATTGAATTCTTCTGAGATGGGGGCAAGAGCAGCAGCCACTGATCCACAGCTGATATCCCAGCAGTGCCCGATCATATAGGAGGCACGAAGCTGTTATGAGGAGACAGGTGAAGGGCAATTCCAGCAAAAGTTAACCGGGAAAAGGCGTTGCGATGGAGGGAAGAATAATGGGGAACTTGCCTGCTGAATCCTGGCACTGTTTGCTTCCGGACTGCTAAATTGCTAATTCAGGACATACATATACACACACACTCACGCTCTCACACACGCACGCTCACTCACACACACGCTCACACACACACACACACGCACTCACTCACACACGCTCACTCACACTCACGCTCTCACACTCTCACACACACACGCTCACTCACACACACGCTCACACACACACACACACACGCACTCACTCACACACGCTCACTCACACACACGCTCACACTCACACACGCTCACACTCACACACGCTCACTCACACACACGCTCACACTCACACACGCTCACACACATGCTCACACACACACACGCGCGCGCTCTCACTCACACACGCGCGCACTCACTCACACACGCGCGCACTCACTCACACACGCGCGCACTCACTCACACACGCGCGCACTCACTCACACACGCGCGCACTCACTCACACACGCGCGCACTCACTCACACACGCGCGCACTCACTCACACACGCGCGCACTCACTCACACACGCGCGCACTCACTCACACACGCGCGCACTCACTCACACACGCGCGCACTCACTCACACACGCGCGCACTCACTCACACGCGCGCGCACTCACTCACGCGCGCGCACTCACTCACGCGCGCGCACTCACTCCACGCGCGCGCACTCTCACGCGCGCGCACTCTCACGCGCGCGCACTCTCACGCGCGCGCACTCTCACGCGCGCGCACTCTCACGCGCGCGCACTCTCACGCGCGCGCACTCTCACGCGCGCGCACTCTCACGCGCGCGCACTCTCACGCGCGCGCACTCTCACGCGCGCGCACTCTCACGCGCGCGCACTCTCACGCGCGCGCACTCTCACGCGCGCGCACTCTCACGCGCGCGCACTCTCACGCGCGCGCACTCTCACGCGCGCGCACTCTCACGCGCGCGCACTCTCACGCGCGCGCACTCTCACGCGCGCGCACTCTCACGCGCGCGCACTCTCACGCGCGCGCACTCTCACGCGCGCGCACTCTCACGCGCGCGCACTCTCACGCGCGCGCACTCTCACGCGCGCGCACTCTCACGCGCGCGCACTCTCTCGCGCGCGCACTCTCACGCGCGCCGCACTCTCACGCGCGCGCACTCACGCGCGCACTCACGCGCGCGCACTCTCACGCGCGCGCACTCTCACGCGCGCGCACTCACACGCGCGCGCACTCACACGGCGCGCACTCACACGCGCGCGCACTCACACGCGCGCGCACTCACACGCGCGCGCACACTCACACGCGCGCACACTCACACGCGCGCACACTCACACGCGCGCACACTCACACGCGCGCGCACTCACACGCGCGCGCACTCACACGCGCGCGCACTCACACACGCGCTCTCACACACGCGCACTCACACACGCGCGCACTCACACACGCGCACACTCACACACGCGCACACTCACACACGCGCACTCTCACACACGCGCACTCTCACACACGCGCACTCTCACACACGCGCACTCTCACACACGCGCACTCTCACACACGCGCACTCTCACACACGCGCACTCTCACACACGCGCACTCTCACACACGCGCACTCTCACACACGCGCACTCTCACACACGCGCACTCTCACACACGCGCACTCTCACACACGCGCACTCTCACACACGCGCACTCTCACACACGCGCACTCTCACACACGCGCACTCTCACACACGCGCACTCTCACACACGCGCACTCTCACACACGCGCACTCTCACACACGCGCACTCTCACACACGCGCACTCTCACACACGCGCACTCTCACACACGCGCACTCTCACACACGCGCACTCTCACGGCCACACACGCGCACTCTCACACACGCGCACTCTCACACACGCGCACTCTCACACGCGCACTCTCACACACGCGCACTCTCACACACGCGCACTCTCACACACGCGCACTCTCACACACGCGCACTCTCACACACGCGCACTCTCACACACGCGCACTCACACACGCGCACTCTCACACACGCGCACTCACACACGCGCACTCACACACGCGCACTCACACACGCGCACTCACACAAGCGCACTCACACACGCGCACTCACACACGCGCACTCACACAGCGCACTCTCACACACGCGCACTCTCACACACGCGCACTCTCACACACGCGCACTCTCACACACGCGCACTCTCACACCAGTTCCGCGCACAGTCTCACACACCGCACTCTCACACACCGCACTCTCAGCACACCGCACTCT
>NW_027591612.1:77500-80906 GCF_964213995.1 Mustelus asterias | reverse complement strand
GCCCCCCTCCCCAACACCCACCTCCCAACCCCCTCCCCAACACCCACCTCCCAACCCCGCCCCCAACACCCACCTCCCAACCCCCCTCCCCAACACCCACCTCCCAACCCCCTCCCCCCAACACCCACCTTCCAACGCCCCCCTCCCCAACACCCACCTCCCAACCCCCCCTCAATACTCACCTCCCAGCCCCTCTCCCCAAACACGCACCTCCAAACCCCGCCCCAAACACCCACCTCCCAACCCCCCTCCCCAACACCCACCTCCCAACCCCCCTCCCCAACACCCACCTCCCAACCCCCCCCAACACCCACCTCCCAACCCCCCCCAACACCCACCTCCCAACCCCCCCCAACACCCACCTCCAACCCCCCCCCAACACCCACCTCCCAACCCCTCTCCTCAACACCCACCTCCCAACCGCCTCCCCCCAACACCCACCTTCCAACGCCGCCCTCCCCAACACCCCCCTCCCCAACACGCACCTCCCAACCCCCCTCCCCAACACGCACCTCCCAACCCCCTCTCCCCCAACACCCACCTCCCAACCCCGCCCCCAACACCCACCTCCCAAACCCCCCCTCAACACTCACCTCCCAACCCCCCTCCCCAACACCCACCTCCCCAACCCCCCTCCCCAACACCCACCTCCCAACCCCGCCCCCAACACCCACCTCCCAACCCCCCCCAACACCCACCTCCCAACCCCCCCCAACAGCCACCTTCCAACCCCCCCCAACACCCACCTCCCAACCCCCCCCAACACCCACCTCCCAACCCCACCCCCAACACCCACCTCCCAACCCCCCTCCCCAATACCCACCTCCCAACCCCCCCAACACCCACCTCCCAACCCCGCCCCCAACACCCACCTCCCAACCCCCTCCCAACACCCACCTCCCAACCCCCCTCCACAACACCCACCTTCCAACCCCCTCCCCAAACACCCACCTCCCAACCCCCCTCCCAACCCCCCCCTCCCCAAACACCCACCTCCCAACCCCCCCCAACACCCACCTTCCAACCCCCCTCCCCAACACCCACCTCCCAACCCCCCCTCCCCAAACACCCACCTTCCAAACCCCCTCACCAACACCCACCTTCCAACCCCCCTCCCCAAACACCCACCTTCCAACCCCACTCCCCAACACATACTGACTCTCACTGGGGTACGGGTCCACACAGACTGACTCTCACTGGGTACGGGTTCCACACACACTGACTCTCACTGGGGTACGGGTCCCACACACACTGACTCTCACTGGGGTAGGGTCCACTCACACTGCCTCTCACTGGGGTACGGGTTCCACACACACTGACTCTCACTGGGTACGGGTTCCACACACACTGACTCTCACTGGGGTACGGGTCCCACACACACTGACTCTCACTGGGTACGGGTTCCACACACACTGACTCTCACTGGGGTACGGGTCCCACACACACTGACTCTCACTGGGGTACGGGTCCCACACACACTGACTCTCACTGGGTACGGGTTCCACACACACTGACTCTCACTGGGGTACGGGTTCCACACACACTGACTCTCACTGGGTACGGGTTCCACACACACTGACTCTCACTGGGGTACGGGTCCCACACACACTGACTCTCACTGGGGTACGGGTCCCACACACACTGACTCTCACTGGGGTACGGGTTCAACACACACTGACTCTCACTGGGGTACGGGTCCCACACACACTGACTCTCACTGGGGTACGGGTCCCACACACACTGACTCTCACTGGGGTACGGGTCCCACACACACTGACTCTCACTGGGGTACGGGTTCCACACACACTGACTCTCACTGGGGTACAGGTCCCACACACACTGACTCTCACTGGGGTACGGGTCCCACACACACTGACTCTCACTGGGGTACGGGTCCCACACACACTGACTCTCACTGGGTTATAGTGAAGGGAACTCACAAACCACCTTTTGTAAGCATTGGATGTGTGATTGGGCAGGCATTTGTTGAGCACCCCTGAGTGCGCTGCTTCCCACACCCATGTCCGGTTGAAGATAATCAGTAATGTGGCTCATTTAGACCCACTCGAATCAATACACATTCACACACAGGGAGATGGAGTCCACAAATCGGACAGATCCGGCCATGCCATAGTTGAATTGCCGAGAAACTTGGGGAGCGCCTGGTTCCCGACTGCTGTCTCTATGGCAACTCCTCAGCCAATCAAGTCAACTTGTCAACCAATCAGCACCTTTTCCTCCTGAGGTAGAGGTTGCTGTGAGTGTTTGAAATTTGGTATTCTTGTGTTTGTCCTGATGAGAGCGAGACAGGAACAGGGAATGGTCACTGCAGAGGCCATTCATCCCATCCTGTCTGTACTGTCTCTCCCAATGAGCAATGTCCCCTGTGGCCTGTACCCCAGCCTCTTCCCTGCTCGGCCTTCCTTCTAATTCGCTCCTTCCATCTCCTGGTTCTCTATTCAGCCCCATTCTGTGTGACCAAACTCCTGTCTCTGCACACCTGCACCCCTCTCCCACCCCTCTCCCACCCCCCCGCCCCCTCAATCCCTCTCCTCCCCTGCCCCCCTTCCCTCCCTCCTCTCCCTCAGCCCCAGCAATGACCATACGCTCCCTCGCCTCTACTCCAGCAGCCTCCTCTGCTGTGTCGCTCACGAGCCCCCCCCCCCCCCTCCCCCCCCACCACCCCCCCACCCCTGCCCCCGCCACCCTCGCTCCAGCTCCCGCCTCCTCCATCGCTGGACTCACACCTTCCCCTCGTTTCTCTTCTGTACCCCCTCACATCCTCCTAAGCCGACCGTGTAGAGCTGGGTGCACCCACTCTGGATCCTCCCTCAACCTGCCCACTTCTCCCTCCCCTCCCTCCCTACTCTCAGTCCTCGACCCGTAGAGGTTTACAGCATGGAAACAGGCCCTTCGGCCCAACTTGTCCATGCCACACCTTTTTTTAACCCCTAAGCTAGTCCCAATTGCCTGCATTTGGCCCATATCCCTCTGTACCCATCGTACCCATGTAACTGTCTAAACGCTTTTTAGAAGACAAAATTGTACCCGCCTCTACTACTGCCTCTGGCAGCTTGTTCCAGACACTCACCACCCTCTGTGTGAAAAAATTGCCCCTCTGGACCTTTTTGTATCTCTCCCCTCTCACCTTAAACCTATGCCCTCAAGTTTTAGACTCCCCTACCTTTGGGAAAAGATATTGACTATCTAGCTGATCTGTGCCCCTCATTATTTTATAGACCTCTATAAGGTCACCCCTCAGCCTCCTACACTCCAGAGAAAAAAGTCCCAGTCTATCCAGCCTCTCCTTATAACGCAAACTATCAAATCCGAGTAAATCTTTTCTGCACTCTTTCTAGTTTAATAATATCCTTTCTATAATAGGGTGACCAGAGCTGCACACAGT
>NW_027591612.1:65000-72500 GCF_964213995.1 Mustelus asterias | reverse complement strand
CCACGCCTACGTCAGTTTCAAAGTCATTCTAGAAAAGGAGGATAGTCCAGAAATCGAGTGTCTGAATTGGGGGAAAGGCCGATTTCAATATCATTGGACAGAATCTGGCAAAACGTAGACTGGGAACAGCAACTTGCAGGGAAATCTACATTTAGAAAGTGGGAGTCTTTTAAAAGTGAAATAGTGAGAGTTTGGGGCCAATGTGTTACTCTAAGAGCGAAGGGCAAGAGTGGCAAGTCCAGGAAAGCCACATTGAGGGTTAGATAAAGATAAAAAGGAAGCATATAATAGATATAAAGCACTAAAAACGGGCGGCCCTTCAGGAGTGCAGAGAGGGGGGGGGGAGGGGGCTTAAACAAGAAATTAGGAGGGCAAAGAGGGGGCAGGAAACATCATTGGTAGATAAGCTGATGGAGACTAGCAAGGCATTTTATAAGGATATTCAGAGGATGACCAGAGAAAGGGAAGTTGCTGATTAGAGACCAAAGGGGCAATCTGAGCATGGAGTCAGGGGACAGGGGCAAGGTCTCCATCGCACCTGAGCCGAAGGAGATCTCAGGATATGGGGGGAACGGGGGCATCAGGATATTGAATTGGATGATCAGCCAATGATCGTCATGGATGGTGGAGCAGCTGGAAGGGCCGAATGGCCTCCTCCTGCTTCTAGTTTCAATGTTTGGAATGAATATTTTTCATCTATATTCACCAAGGAGAAAGACATAGTAGCTGGAGATTTCAGATGCCACGCTGAAGTTCTAGCGCATGTTAAGGTTAATAAGGAAGAGGTATTAGATGTTTTAGTGGCACAAAGGCACATAAATCCCCAGGGTCATCGGGTTAGGCCACAGCTAGAGTACTGTGTACAGTTCTGGTTGCGATGGGAAGGATATGATTGCACTGGAGAGGGAGCGGAGGAGATTCACCAGGATGCTGCCTGGGCTGGAGTGTCTCAGCTATGAGGAGAGGCTGGATTGGCTGGGTTTGTTTTCCCTGGAGCCGGAGAGGCTGAACGGGAGGGATGTGATCGAGCGATACAAAATTATCAGAGGCAGAGAGAGGGTCGATGGGAAGAATCTTTTCCCCATGGCAGAGGTGTCTAAGACCAGAGGCTGTTGGTTTAAGGCGAGGAATAAGTGGTTCAGAGAGGATCTGAGGAAATGTTTTCTCACCCAGAGGGGGGTGGGGGGAAGGTGCTGCCTGAGAGGGGGGTGGGGGGAAGGTGCTGCCTGAGAGGGGGGTGGGGGGAAGGTGCTGCCTGAGAGGGGGGTGGGGGGAAGGTGCTGCCTGAGAGGGGGGTGGGGGCAGGGACTCTCGCAACAGTTAAGAAGCATCTGGATGAACACTTCAATCACCAAGGCACAGTAAGCTGTGGACCAGGGGCTGGGAAATGGGGTTAGTATCGATTGGTATTTGGTGGTCAGCATCAACATGATGGGCCGAAGGGCCTGTTTCTGTGCTGTTGGCCTAACCATTGTTTTATAGAGTTCCAGCATAACCTCCCTGCTCTGAAACTCGACACCTCGGCTAATAATGACAAATATATCCTATCCCTTCTTCACCACTTTATCCACCGGTCCTGCGACCTTACGGGACCAGTGTATCTGCGCACCAAGGTCCCTCTGATCCTCGGGGCTTCCCACGATCCGGCCGTTCATTGTGTATTCCCTTGACTTGTGTGTCACAGAGTCACTGAATCCCTATAATGGAGAAGCACTGACCCTCAACGGAATATCTCACCCAGACCCTATCCCTGTAACCGCACACATTTACCCAACTAATCCACCCAACCTACACATCTATACTCCTATCTATACTATAATCCTTATACACCTGTGACTGAGTGGCTAAATTCCCTCCAATTCGATTTTCAAGTTTGCTGATGACACCACCGTAGTGGGTCGGATCTCACAATGACGAGACAGAGTACAGGAATGAGATAGAGAATCTGGTGCCACAACAATAATCTCTCCCTCAATGTCAACAAAACGAAGGAGATTGTCATCGACTTCAGGAAGCGTGAAGGAGAACATGCTCCTGTCTACATCAATGGGGACGAAGTAGAAAGTGTCGAGAACTTTAGGTTTTTAGGTGTCCCGATCACCAACAACCTGTCCTGGTCCCCCCCACGCCGACACTATCGTTAAGAAAGCCCCACCAACGCCTCTACTTTCTCAGAAGACTAAGGAAATTTGGCATGTCAGCTACGACTCTCACCAACTTTTACAGATGCACCATAGAAAGCATTCTTTCTGGGTGTATCACAGCTTGGTCTGGGGCTCCTGCTCTGCCCAAGACCTCAAGGAACTACAAAAGGTCGTGAATGTAGCCCAATCCATCACGCAAACCAGCCTCCCATCCATTGACTCTGTCTACACTTCCCGCTGCCTCGGGAAAAGCAGCCAGCATAATTCAGGATCCCACGCACCCCGGACATTCTCTCTTCCACCTTCTTCCGTCGGGAAAAAGATACAAAAGTCTGAGGTCACGGACCGACCGACTCAAGAACAGCTTCTTTCTCTACACCCTAGCTATGACTGTAACACTACATTCTGCACTCTCTCCTTTCCTTCTCTATGAACAGTATGCTTTGTCTGTATAGCATGCAAGAAACAATACTTTTCACTGTATGTTAATACATTTAAGAAGTCTGACAACACCAGGTTAAAGTCCAACAGGTTTATTTGGTAGCAAAAGCCACTAGCTTTCGGAACAGGCTGTTCCTTCGTCAGGTGGGTGGGAGTTCTGATCACAAACAGGGCACAAAGACACAAACTCAATTTACATGAATAATGATTGGAATGTGAGTCTTTACAGCTCATCAAGTCTTAAAGGTACAGACAATGTGAGTGGAGAGAGCGTTAAGCACAGGTTAAAGAGATGTGTATTGTCTCCAGCCAGGACAGTTAGTGAGAATTTGCACATACAGGCAGGTTGTGGGGGTTACAGATAGTGTGACATGAACCACACAGACACGGGGAGAATGTGCAGACTCCACACAGACAGTGACCTGAGCCGGGAATGGAACCCGGGTCCCTGGCGCTGTGAGGCAGCAGCGCTAACCACTGTGTCACCGTGCCCCCGGGAATCGAACCCGGGTCCCTGGCGCTGTGAGGCAGCAGCGCTAACCACTGTGTCACCGTGCCCCCGGGAATCGAACCCGGGTCCCTGGCGCTGTGAGGCAGCAGCGCTAACCACTGTGTCACCGTGCCCCCGGGAATCGAACCCGGGTCCCTGGCGCTGTGAGGCAGCAGTGCTAACCACTGTGTCACCGTGCCCCCGGGAATCGAACCCGGGTCCCTGGAGCTGTGAGGCAGCAGCGCTAACCACTGTGTCACCGTGCCCCCGGGAATCGAACCCGGGTCCCTGGCGCTGTGAGGCAGCAGTGCTAACCCCTGTGTCACCGTGCCCCCGGGAATCGAACCCAGGTCCCTGGCACTGTGAGGCAGCAGCGCTAACCACTGTGTCACCGTGCCGCCGGGAATCGAACCCGGGTCCCTGGCGCTGTGAGGCAGCAGCACTAACCACTGTGTCACCGTGCCCCCGGGAATGGAACCCGGGTCCCTGGCGCTGTGAGGCAGCAGTGCTAACCACTGTGTCACCGTGCCCCCGGGAATCGAACCCGGGTCCCTGGAGCTGTGAGGCAGCAGCGCTAACCACTGTGTCACCGTGCCCCCGGGAATCGAACCCGGGTCCCTGGCGCTGTGAGGCAGCAGTGCTAACCCCTGTGTCACCGTGCCCCCGGGAATCGAACCCAGGTCCCTGGCACTGTGAGGCAGCAGCGCTAACCACTGTGTCACCGTGCCGCCGGGAATCGAACCCGGGTCCCTGGCGCTGTGAGGCAGCAGCACTAACCACTGTGTCACCGTGCCCCCGGGAATGGAACCCGGGTCCCTGGCGCTGTGAGGCAGCAGCGCTAACCACTGTGTCACCGTGCCCCCGGGAATGGAACCCGGGTCCCTGGCGCTGTGAGGCAGCAGCGCTAACCACTGTGTCACCGTGCCCCCGGGAATCGAACCCGGGTCCCTGGCGCTGTGAGGCAGCAGCGCTAACCACTGTGTCACCGTGCCCCCGGGAATGGAACCCGGGTCGCTGGTGCTGTGAGGCAGCAGCGCTAACCACTGTGTCACCGTGCCCCCGGGAATGGAACCCGGGTCCCTGGCGCTGTGAGGCAGCAGCGCTAACCACTGTGTCACCGTGCCCCCGGGAATGGAACCCGGGTCGCTGGTGCTGTGAGGCAGCAGCGTTAACCACTGTGTCACCGTGCCCCCGGGAATCGAACCCGAGTCCCTGGCACTGTGAGGTAGCAGCGCTAACCACTGTGTCACCGTGCCCCCGGGAATCGAACCCGGGTCCCTGGCACTGTGAGGTAGCAGCGCTAACCACTGTGTCACCGTGCCCCCGGGAATCGAACCCGGGTCCCTGGCGCTGTGAGGCAGCAGCGCTAACCACTGTGTCACCGTGCTGCCCTCTATTCCGTGCCGCGATCTCCATTCTGAAAAACACCCTTCCACCTGCTACTCTCTGTGTTCTATGACCAAGCCAGCTCTGTATCCATTAACCAGCCCACTCCGAATCCCATGTGATATCTACCACCAAAATGGCGCTAATCCCATTTTCCTGCACTTGTCCCAGATCCCGGAATGTTATGATATTTAATCCTAATATTTTTTAACGGTTGAGAGGTTCCCGGCTTCCACTCCCCTCCCAGGCGGCGCATCCCAGATTCCCACCACCCTCTGAGTGAAAAAGCTTTTCTCAAATCCCCTCTGAATCTCCTGCCCCCCCACCCTAAAACTCTGCCCCCTCGTGACTGACCCTCAACCCAGGGGAACAGCTGCTCCCTGTCCACCCTGTCCCTCCCCCTCAGAATCTTATACACCTCAATCATGCCCCCCCTCAGCCTTCTCTGCTCCAGAGAAAACAATCCCAGCCTATCCAGTCTCTCCTTACAGCTGGAATGCTGCATCCCAGGCAGCATCCTGGTGAATTTTGGTCGGGAAAATGGGAAGACTACTTATTATCTAAATGGTGAGAGACTTTGGGGTGCTCTGGTGCAGAGGGATCTGGGTGTCCTGGTTCATGAGTCACAGAAAACTAGCAGCTGGTACAGCAGATAAGAAAGAAAGTGAATGGAATGTTGGCATTTATAGCTAAAGGAATAGAATATAAAGGTGAGGAAGTATTGCTGCAACTATACAAGGCATTGGTGAGGTCACACCTGGAGTATTGTGCACAGTTTTGGTCCCCGTATTTGGGGAAAGATGCAGTGACATTGGAGGCAGTTGAGAGGAGGTTCACTCGGTAGATTCCGGGGATGAGGGGTTTGTCGTATGAAGAGAGATTGAACAGTTTAGGCCGATACTCTCTGGAATTTAGAAGAATGAGGTGAGGTCAGATTGAGGTCTACAAGATGATAAAAGGTGTGGATAAAGTAGACGTGGAGCGGATGCTTCCTCTTGTGGGGCATTCTTGGACGAGAGGTCACAGTCTTAGGATCAGGGGTCGCAAATTTAAAACAGAGTTGGAGGAGAAACTACTTCTCCCAAAGGGTTGTGAATCTGTGAAATTCGCTCCCCCAAAGTGCAGTGGATGCTGGGACAGTGAGTAAATTTCAGGAGGAGTTAGACAGATTTTTAATTGGGAATGGGGTTGATGGGTTATGGAGAGAAGGCAGGAAAATGGGGATGAGGAACGTATCAGCCATGATCGAATGGCAGTGCAGACTCGATGGGCCGAATGGCCTAATTCTGCTCCTATATCTTATGAACTTATGAAATCTCCTCTGTACCCCCTCCACGCCCCCCTCCCCCCCCTCTCCCCCAGTGCGATCACACCCTTCCTGTGGTGAGGTGACAAGAACCACACACAGTGCTCCAGCTGTGGCCTCACCAACGCTCTGTACAGCTCCAACATTACCTCCTTGCGGTTATACTCAATACCACAACTGATTAAAGGTGAACTCTATTCTTGAACCCGCTGCAGTCCCCGTGTGGTGTAGGTCCACCCACTGTGCTGTTAGGGAGAGAGTTCCAGGATTCTGACCCCAGCGACAGTGAAGGAACAGCCGATATATTTCCAAGTCGGGATGGTGAGTGACTCGGAGGGGAACCTCCAGGTGGGGGTGTTCCCAGGTATCTGCTGCCCTTGTCCTTCTAGATGGTAGAGGTGGTGGGTTTGGAAGGTGCTGCCTAAGGAGTCTTGGTGAGTTGCTGCAGTGCATCTTGTAGACGGTCCACACGGCTGTCACTGTGTGTCGGGGGTGGAGGGAGTGAGTGTTTGTGGTTAGCGTGTCGATCGAGCGGGGCTGCTTTGTCCTGGATGGGGTCGAGCTTCTCGAGTGTTGTTGGAGCCGCACCCATCCAGGCGAGTGGGGAGTATTCCATCACACTCCCGACTTGTGCCTTGTAGATGGTGGACAGGCTTTGGGGGAGTCAGGAGGTGAGTTACTCTCCGCAGGATTCCCAGCCTCTGACCTGCTCTGGGAGCCACAGTATTTATACGGCTGGGTCCAGCTCAGTTTCTGGTCAATGGTAACCCCCAGGATGTTGACAGTGGGGGATTCAGTGATGGTGACCCCCAGGATGTTGATAATGGAGGGGATTCAGTGATGGTGACCCCCAGGATGTTGACAGTGGGGGATTCAGTGATGGTAACCCCCAGGATGTTGATAGTGGGGGATTCAGTGACGGTGACCCCCAGGATGTTGATAGTGGGGGGATTCAGTGATGGTAACCCCCAGGATGTTGATAGTGGGGGGATTCAGTGATGGTAACCCCCAGGATGTTGATAGTGGGGGATTCAGTGATGGTAACCCCCAGGATGTTGATAGTGGGGGATTCAGTGACGGTGACCCCCAGGATGTTGATAGTGGGGGGATTCAGTGATGGTGACCCCCAGGATGTTGACAGTGGGGGATTCAGTGACGGTGACACTATTGAATATTAAGGGGCGGTGGTTAGAGTGTCTCTTATTGGTGATGGTCATTGCCTGGCATGTGTGTGGTGTGAATGTTATTTGCCACTTGTCAGCCCGAGCCTGGATATTGTCCAGATCTTGCTGCGTTTGAACATGGACTGCTTCAGTATCTGAGGAGTGGTGAATGGTGCTGAACATCGGCGAACATCCCCACTTCTGACCGTTCCTGTCTCTTGATGTCCTCCTGAAATATTGCTCTGAGGTTTCTCTGTGAACGGAATCTTCAGTTGATTCAGAACGCATCGTTTTTGCTTCTTAATCTTCCAGAGAAATCTTCCAGAGGGGATTCTTATTCGACGAGGAACTCCTTCAACAGGCTTCTCGTTCCTTCACAATGCTTCCGCAAGGCTCCTCGAAATTATCCTTCCATTCTGCTGTACAAGATAGTCTTCACTTCTTCACCTCACTGAAGGCTCTGTCCTCCTGACCCTGAGGGACGATCAGTTGTTCTTTCAACTCTCCATTTCCTTGTTGACCCTCTCGCCAGCTCTTGCTGCACTTTGGGGCATCGCTTTGTCACTGCTG
>NW_027591612.1:0-60000 GCF_964213995.1 Mustelus asterias | reverse complement strand
GAAGGGCCTGTTCCTGTGCTGTAATGGGCCGAAGGTCCTGTTCCTGTGCTGTAATGGGCCGAACGGCCTGTTCCTGTGCTGTAATGGGCTGAAGGGCCTGTTCCTGTGCTGTAATGGGCCGAAGGGCCTGTTCCTGTGCTGTAATGGGCCGAACGGCCTGTACCTCTGCTGTAATGGGCCGAAGGGCCTATTCCTGTGCTGTAATGGGCTGAAGGGCCTGTTCCTGTGCTGTAATGGGCCGAAGAGCCTGTTCCTGTGCTGTAATGGGCTGAAGGGCCTGTTCCTGTGCTTTAATGGGCCGAAGGGCCTGTCCGTGCTGTAATGGGCCGAAGGACCTGTTCCTGTGCTGTAATGGGCCGAAGAGCCTGTTCCTGTGCTGTAATGGGCCGAAGAGCCTGTTCCTGTGCTGTAATGGGCTGAAGGGCCTGTTCCTGTGCTGTAATGGGCCGAAGAGCCTGTTCCTGTGCTGTAATGGGCTGAAGGGCCTGTTCCTGTGCTGTAATGGGCTGAAGGGCCTGTTTCTGTGCTGTAATGGGCCAAAGGGCCTGTCCGTGCTGTAATGGGCCGAAGGGACTGTCCGTGCTGTAATGGGCCGAAGGGCCTGTCCATGCTGTAATGGGCCGAAGGACCTGTTCCTGTGCTGTAATGGGCCGAAGGACCTGTTCCTGTGCTGTAATGGGCCGAAGGGCCTGTTCCTGTGCTGTAATGGGCCGAAGGTCCTGTTCCTGTGCTGTAATGGGCCGAACGGCCTGTTCCTGTGCTGTAATGGGCTGAAGGGCCTGTTCCTGTGCTGTAATGGGTCGAAGGGCCTGTTCCTGTGCTGTAATGGGCCGAACGGCCTGTTCCTGTGCTGTAATGGGCCAAAGGTCCTGTTCCTGTGCTGTAATGGGCCGAACGGCCTGTTCCTGTGCTGTAATGGGCCAAAGGGCCTGTTCCTGTGCTGTAATGGGCCGAAGGGCCTGTTCCTGTGCTGTAATGGGCCGAAGAGCCTGTTCCTGTGCTGTAATGGGCCGAAGAGCCTGTTCCTGTGCTGTAATGGGCCGAAGAGCCTGTTCCTGTGCTGTAATGGGCCGAAGGGCCTGTTCCTGTGCTGTAATGGGCTGAAGGGCCTGTTCCTGTGCTGTAATGGGCCGAAGAGCCTGTTCCTGTGCTGTAATGGGCCGAAGAGCCTGTTCCTGTGCTGTAATGGGCCGAAGGGCCTGTTCCTGTGCTGTAATGGGCCGAAGAGCCTGTTCCTGTGCTGTAATGGGCTGAAGGGCCTGTTCCTGTGCTTTAATGGGCCGAAGGGCCTGTCCGTGCTGTAATGGGCCGAAGGACCTGTTCCTGTGCTGTAATGGGCCGAAGAGCCTGTTCCTGTGCTGTAATGGGCCGAAGAGCCTGTTCCTGTGCTGTAATGGGCTGAAGGGCCTGTTCCTGTGCTGTAATGGGCCGAAGAGCCTGTTCCTGTGCTGTAATGGGCTGAAGGGCCTGTTCCTGTGCTGTA
Source organism: Mustelus asterias (assembly GCF_964213995.1). Taxonomy (NCBI): domain Eukaryota; kingdom Metazoa; phylum Chordata; class Chondrichthyes; order Carcharhiniformes; family Triakidae; genus Mustelus; species Mustelus asterias. Next base: position 58,517 of record NW_027591612.1, on the reverse strand, counting down.
ATGGGCTGAAGGGCCTGTTTCTGTGCTGTAATGGGCCAAAGGGCCTGTCCGTGCTGTAATGGGCCGAAGGGCCTGTCCGTGCTGTAATGGGCCGAAGGGCCTGTCCATGCTGTAATGGGCCGAAGGACCTGTTCCTGTGCTGTAATGGGCCGAAGGACCTGTTCCTGTGCTGTAATGGGCCGAAGGGCCTGTTCCTGTGCTGTAATGGGCCGAAGGTCCTGTTCCTGTGCTGTAATGGGCCGAACGGCCTGTTCCTGTGCTGTAATGGGCTGAAGGGCCTGTTCCTGTGCTGTAATGGGCCGAAGGGCCTGTTCCTGTGCTGTAATGGGCCGAACGGCCTGTACCTCTGCTGTAATGGGCTGAAGGGCCTATTCCTGTGCTGTAATGGGCTGAAGGGCCTGTTCCTGTGCTGTAATGGGCCGAAGAGCCTGTTTCTGTGCTGTAATGGGCCGAAGGGCCTGTCCGTGCTGTAATGGGCCGAAGGGCCTGTTCCTGTGCTGTAATGGGCCGAAGGACCTGTTCCTGTGCTGTAATGGGCCGAAGGGCCTGTTCCTGTGCTGTAATGGGCCGAAGGGGCTGTTCCTGTGCTGTAATGGGCCGAAGAGCCTGTTTCTGTGCTGTAATGGGCCGAAGGGCCTGTCCGTGCTGTAATGGGCCGAAGGACCTGTTCCTGTGCTGTAATGGGCTGAAGAGCCTGTTCCTGTGCTGTAATGGGCCGAAGGGGCTGTTCCTGTGCTGTAATGGGCTGAAGAGCCTGTTCCTGTGCTGTAATGGGCTGAAGGGCCTGTTCCTGTGCTGTAATGGGCCGAAGAGCCTGTTTCTGTGCTGTAATGGGCCGAAGGGCCTGTCCGTGCTGTAATGGGCCGAAGGACCTGTTCCTGTGCTGTAATGGGCCGAAGAGCCTGTTCCTGTGCTTTAATGGGCCGAAGGGCCTGTCCGTGCTGTAATGGGCCGAAGGACCTGTTCCTGTGCTGTAATGGGCCGAAGGGCCTGTTCCTGTGCTTTAATGGGCCGAAGGGCCTGTCCCTGTGCTGTAATGGGCCGAAGGGCCTGTTCCTGTGCTGTAATGGGCCGAAGGGCCTGTTCCTGTGCTGTAATGGGCCGAAGAGCCTGTTCCTGTGCTGTAATGGGCCGAAGGGCCTGTTCCTGTGCTGTAATGGGCCGAAGAGCCTGTTCCTGTGCTGTAATGGGCTGAAGGTCCTGTTCCTGTGCTGTAATGGGCTGAAGGTCCTGTTCCTGTGCTGTAATGGGCTGAAGGGCCTGTTCCTGAGCTGTAATGGGCCGAAGGGCCTGTTCCTGTGCTGTAATGGGCCGCAGAGCCTGTTCCTGTGCTGTAATGGGCCGAAGGGCCTGTCCCTGTGCTGTAATGGGCCGAAGGGCCTGTTCCTGTGCTGTAATGGGCCGCAGAGCCTGTTCCTGTGCTGTAATGGGCCGAAGGGCCTGTTCCTGTGCTGTAATGGGCTGAAGGTCCTGTTCCTGTGCTGTAATGGGCCGAACGGCCTGTACCTCTGCTGTAATGGGCCGAAGGGCCTGTCCGTGTTGTAATGGGCCGAGGGGCCTGTCCGTGCTGTAATGGGCTGAAGGGCCTGTTCCTGTGCTGTAATGGGCCGAAGGGCCTGTTCCTGTGCTGTAATGGGCCGAACGGCCTGTACCTCTGCTGTAATGGGCTGAAGGGCCTATTCCTGTGCTGTAATGGGCTGAAGGGCCTGTTCCTGTGCTGTAATGGGCCGAAGGGCCTGTCCCTGTGCTGTAATGGGCTGAAGGGCCTATTCCTGTGCTGTAATGGGCTGAAGGGCCTGTTCCTGTGCTGTAATGGGCCGAAGAGCCTGTTCCTGTGCTGTAATGGGCCGCAGAGCCTGTTCCTGTGCTGTAATGGGCCGAAGAGCCTGTTCCTGTGCTGTAATGGGCCGAAGGGCCTGTCCGTGTTGTAATGGGCCGAAGGGCCTGTCCGTGTTGTAATGGGCCAAGGGGCCTGTTCCTGTGCTGCAGTTATAACCCTATAGTTATGCCCCCTTGTAATAGCTCCATCCACCCGAGGGAATAGTCTTTGAACGTTCACTCTATCTATCCCCTTCATCATTTTATAAACCTCTATTAAGTCTCCCCTCAGCCTCCTCCGCTCCAGAGAGAACAGCCCGAGCTCCCTCAACCTTTCCTCATAAGACCTACCCTCCAAACCAGGCAGCATCCTGGTAAATCTCCTCTGCACTCTTTCCAGCGCTTCCACATCCTTCTTATAGTGAGGTGACCAGAACTGCACACAATATTCCAAATGTGGTCTCACCAAGGTCCTGTACAGTTGCAGCATACCCCCACGGCTCTTAAACTCCAACCCCCTGTTAATAAAAGCTAACACACTATAGGCCTTCTTCACAGCTCTATCCACTTGAGTGGCAACCTTTAGAGATCTGTGGATATGAACCCCAAAATCTCTCTGTTCCTCCACAGTCTTCAGAACCCTACCTTTGACCCTGTAATCCATATTTAAATTAGTCCTACCAAAATGAATCACCTCGCATTTATCAGGGTTAAACTCCATTTGCCATTTTTCAGCCCAGCTTTGCATCCTATCTATGTCTCTTTGCAGCCTACAACAGCCCTCCACCTCATCCACTACTCCACCAATCTTGGTGTCATCAGCAAATTTACTGATCCACCCTTCAGCCCCCTCCTCTAAGTCATTAATAAAAATCACAAAGAGCAGAGGACCAAGCACTGATCCCTGTGGCACTCCGCTAGCAACCTGCCTCCAATCCGAAAATTTTCCATCCACCACCACCCTCTGCCTTCGGTCAGATAGCCAATTACCTATCCAATCGGCCAACTTTCCCTCTATCCCACACCTCCTTACTTTCATCATAAGCCGACCATGGGGGACCTTATCAAACGCCTTACTAAAATCCATGTATATGACATCAACTGCCCTACCTTCAGCAACACACTTAGTTATCTCCTCAAAAAATTCTGTCAAATTTGTGAGGCACGACTTGCCCTTCACGAATCCGTGCTGACTATCCCGGATTAATCCGCATCTTTCTCAATGGTCGTTAATCCCATCCCTAAGGACCTTTTCCATCAATTTACCAACCACCGAAGTCAGACTAACCGGTCTATAATTACCAGGGTCATTTCTATTCCCTTTCTTAAACAGAGGAACAACAGTCGCCATTCTCCAGTCCTCTGGCACCATCCCCGTGGACAGCGAGGACCCAAAGATCAAAGCCAAAGGCTCTGCAATCTCATCCCTTGCCTCCCAAGGAATCCTAGGATATATTTCATCAGGCCCAGGGGACTTATCGACCTTCAGTTTATTCAAACTGCCAAGACATCCTCCTTCCGAACATCTATTTCCTCCAGCCTATTAGCCTGTAACACCTTCTCTTCCTCAAAAACATGGCCCCTCTCCTTGGTGAACACTGAAGAAAAGTATTCATTCATCACCTCGCCTATCTCGACTGACTCCATACACAAGTTCCCACTACTGTCCTTGACCGGCCCTAACCTCACCCTGGTCATTCTTTTATTCCTCACATAAGAGTAAAAAGCCTTGGGGTTTTCCTTGATCCGACCCGCCAAGGACTTCTCATGTCCCCTCCTAGCTCTCCGAAGCCCCTTTTTCAGCTCATTCCTTGCTAACGTGTAACCCTCAATCGAGCCATCTGAACCTTGTTTCCTCATCCCTCCATAAGCTTCCCTCTTCCTTTTCACAAGACATTCCACCTCTTTTGTGAACCATGGTTCCCTCACTCAGCCATTTCCTCCCTGCCTGACAGGGACATACCTATCAAGGACACCCAGTATTTGTTCCTTGAAAAAGTTCCACTTTTCATTAGTGCCTTTCCCTGACAGTTTCTGTTCCCATCTTATGCCCCCTAATTCTTGCCTAATCGCATCATAATTACCTCTCCCCCAATTATAAACCTTGCCCTGCCGTCCGGCCCTATCCCTCTCCATTGCAACCCCCACACCTATCCATAATCTGCTTAGCAATTTCTTCCTCCACATCTCTATTACTATTTGGGGGCCAATAACAAAAGACACCGAATTGTGGTCACTATCTCCAAAGTGCTCTCCCACAACCAAATCTAACACTTGGCCCGGTTAATTTCCCAGTACCAAATCCAATTTGGCCTCACCTCTTATCGGCCTATCCACATATTGTGTCAGGAAACCCTCCTGCACACACTGCACAAAAACTGCCCCATCCAAACTATTTGACCTACAAAGGTTCCAATCAATATTTGGAAAGTTAAAGTCCCCCATGACAACTACCCTGTGACCCCCACACATATCCATAATCTGCTTAGCAATTTCTTCCCCCACATCTCTATTACTATTTGGGGGCCTATAGTAAACTCCTAACAATGTGACCGCTCCTTTCCTATTTCTAACCTCAGCCCATGTTACCTCAGTAGGCAGATCCCCCTCGAAGTGCCTTTCCGCAGCCGTTAAACTATCCTTGATTAACAATGCCACTCCTCCACTTCTTTTACCAGCTTCCCTACACTTAGTGAAACATCAATACCCCGGAACGTCCAACAACCATTCCTGTCCTTGTTCTACCCACGTCTCCGTAATGGCCACAACATCGTAGTCCCAAGTACCAATCCACGCCCCAAGTTCATCTACCTTGTTCCGGATGCTCCTTGCATTGAAGTAGACACACTTCAACCCACCTTCCTGTCTGCCGGTACACTCCTGCGACCTTGATATCCTCCTCAGTACCTCACTACACTCAACACTGGCTTCTGGACTCCGGCTCCTTTTCCCATCCCCCTGACAAATTAGTTTAAACCCCCCCGAAGAGCCGCAGCAAACTTCCCTCCCAGGATATTCTCCCTTTTCCTGCCAGATTGTGGGATGTGGGTGGAACCAGTATTTATCCAATTTCCCACACCGAGTAGCTTTTTATCCATGTCTATGGCTAGTAATTCCCGGGACAGGTTGCTCATCCGTCTCCCAGGGGGCTTCAGGCCACACCAGAGTGACTAACCAGGAGTCTCTCCCACTCCTCCAGCCAGCCCTTGGTATATTTAGAAGGATTTTACAGGTCGATATTCAGCCTGTTTGGCCACATGATGAAGGTGCCTTGCTTGGCCATCGGCTCCTGGGGTGGGAATTGAACCCACAGCCTCTGTCTCCGAGGCAGGGACACTAACCCACTAACCAGTGACCTCCCAGCGTTTATTACCTGACTGCCCTTCAACTGCTTGGACATTTTCAGAGTCAACCACGGTGACACAGTGGTTAGCGCTGCTGCCTCACAGCGCCAGGGACCCGGGTTCTATTCCCGGGGGCACGGTGACACAGTGGTTAGCGCTGCTGCCTCACAGCGCCAGGGACCCGGGTTCCATTCCCGGGGGCACGGTGACACAGTGGTTAGCGCTGCTGCCTCACAGCGCCAGGGACCCGGGTTCCATTCCCGGGGGCACGGTGACACAGTGGTTAGCGCTGCTGCCTCACAGAGCCAGGGACCCGGGTTCCATTCCCGGGGACACGGTGACACAGTGGTTAGCGCTGCTGCCCCACAGCACCAGGGACCCGGGTTCGATTCCCGGGGGCACGGTGACACAGTGGTTAGCGCTGCTGCCTCACAGCGCCAGGGACCCGGGTTCGATTCCCGGGGGCACGGTGACACAGTGGTTAGCGCTGCTGCCTCACAGCGCCAGGGACCCGGGTTCGATTCCCGGGGGCACGGTGACACAGTGGTTAGCACTGCTGCCTCACAGCGCCAGGGACCCGGGTTCGATTCCCGGGGGCACGGTGACACAGTGGTTAGCACTGCTGCCTCACAGCGCCAGGGACCCGGGTTCGATTCCCGGGGGCACGGTGACACAGTGGTTAGCGCTGCTGCCTCACAGCGCCAGGGACCCGGGTTCGATTCCCGGGGGCACGGTGACACAGTGGTTAGCACTGCTGCCTCACAGCACCAGTGGCTTGGGTTAAATTCTGGCCTTGTGTGACTGTCTGCGTGGAGTTTGCACGTTCTCCTCGTGTCTGCGTGGGTTTCCTCCGGGTGCTCCGGTTTCCTCCCACACTCCAAAGATGTGCAGGTTAGGGTGCATTGGCCATGCTAAATTCTCCCTCGGTGTACCTGAACAGGCGCCGGAGCGTGACGACTGGGGGATTTTAACAGTAACTTCATTGCAGTGTTAATGTAAGCCTATTTGTGACACTAATAAGTTAATTAAATTAAACAGACTGGATTTTGCATCAATCGACAATTGCTGTTCTCTTGTGCAGTGCGAGGTTTCGAACCCGGTACCCCAGAGCTTGACACTGGGTCTCTGAACTACTAGCCCAGTGACAGCTACACACCATTGCCTTCAGAGAGCAATGCCACGCATCCTGGAGGGCGAGGGAGGGGTCACCAGCCATTTGGATGGTCTGATGATACATCAGTAACATCCATCTCCATCGAGAGAGGATCTAACCTTCATCCCCCTTGACATTCAATGGAATTCCATCCCTGAATCCGCCACTGTCAACATCCTGGGGGTCACCATCACTGAATCCCCCCCACTATCAACATCCTGGGGGTTACCATTGACCAGAAACTGAGCTGGACCCAGCCGTATAAATACTGTGGCTCCCAGAGCAGGTCAGAGGCTGGGAATCCTGTGGAGAGTAACTCACCTCCTGACTCCCCAAAGCCTGTCCACCATCTACAAGGCACAAGTCGGGAGTGTGATGGAATACTCCCCACTCGCCTGGATGGGTGAAGCTCCAACAACACTCGAGAAGCTCAACACCATCCAGGACAAAGCAGCCCCGCTCGATCGACACGCGAACCACAAACACTCACTCCCTCCACCACCGACGCACAGTGACAGCCGTGTGTACCGTCTACAAGATCCACTGCAGCAACTCACCAAGGCTCCTTAGGCAGCACCTTCCAAACCCACCACCTCTACCATCTAGAAGGACAAGGGCAGCAGATACCTGGGAACACCCCCACCTGGAGGCTCCCCTCCGAGTCACTCACTATCCCACACACACTGACTCTCACTGGGGTACGGGTCCCACACACACTGACTCTCACTGGGGTACGGGTCCCACACACACTGACTCTCACTGGGGTACGGGTCCCACACACACTGACTCTCACTGGGATACGGGTCCCCCACACACTGACTCTCACTGGGGTACGGGTTCCACACACACTGACTCTCACTGGGGTACGGGTCCCACACACACTGACTCTCACTGGGGTACGGGTCCCACACACACTGACTCTCACTGGGGTACGGGTCCCACACACACTGACTCTCACTGGGGTACGGGTTCCACACACACTGACTCTCACTGGGGTACGGGTCCCACACACACTGACTCTCACTGGGGTACGGGTTCCACACACACTGACTCTCACTGGGGTATGGGTCCCACACACACTGACTCACACTGGGGTACGGGTTCCACACACACTGACTCTCACTGGGGTACGGGTCTCACACACACTGACTCTCACTGGGGTACAGGTCCCACACACACTGACTCTCACTGGGGTATGGGTCCCACACACACTGACTCTGGGGTACGGGTTCCACACACACTGACTCTCACTGGGGTACGGGTTCCACACACACTGACTCTCACTGGGGTACGGGTCCCACACACACTGACTCTCACTGGGGTACGGGTCCCACACACACTGACTCTCACTGGGGTACGGGTTCCACACACACTGACTCTCACTGGGGTACGGGTTCCACACACACTGACTCACACTGGGGTACGGGTTCCACACACACTGACTCTCACTGGGGTACAGGTCCCACACACACTGACTCTCACTGGGGTATGGGTCTCACACACACTGACTCTCACTGGGGTACGGGTTCCACACACACTGACTCTCACTGGGGTACGGGTTCCACACACACTGACTCTCCCTGGGGTACAGGTCCCACACACACTGACTCTCACTGGGGTATGGGTCCCACACACACTGACTCTGGGGTACGGGTTCCACACACACTGACTCTCACTGGGGTACGGGTCCCACACACACTGACTCTCACTGGGGTACGGGTTCCACACACACTGACTCTCCCTGGGGTACAGGTCCCACACACACTGACTCTCACTGGGGTATGGGTCCCACACACACTGACTCTGGGGTACGGGTTCCACACACACTGACTCTCACTGGGGTACGGGTCCCACACACACTGACTCTCACTGGGGTACGGGTTCCACACACACTGACTCTCACTGGGGTACGGGTTCCACACACACTGACTCTCACTGGGGTACGGGTCCCACACACACTGACTCTCACTGGGGTAAGGGTTCCACACACACTGACTCTCACTGGGGTACGGGTTTCACACACACTGACTCTCACTGGGGTACGGGTTCCACACACACTGACTCTCACTGGGGTACGGGTCCCACACACACTGACTCTCACTGGGGTTCGGGTTCCACACACACTGACTCTCACTGGGGTACGGGTTTCACACACACTGACTCTCACTGGGGTACGGGTCCCACACACACTGACTCTCACTGGGATACGGGTCCCACACACACTGACTCTCACTGGGGTACGGGGCCCACACACACTGACTCTCCCTGGGGTACAGGTTCCACACACACTGACTCTCACTGGGGTACGGGTCCCACACACACTGACTCTCACTGGGGTACGGGTTCCACACACACTGACTCTCACTGGGGTACGGGTTCCCACACACACTGACTCTCACTGGGGTACGGGTCCCACACACACTGACTCTCACTGGGGTACAGGTTCCACACACACTGACTCTCACTGGGGTACGGGTCCCACACACACTGACTCTCACTGGCGTACGGGTCCCACACACACTGACTCTCACTGCGGTACGGGTCCCACACACACTGACTCTCACTGGGGTACGGGTCCCACTCACACTGACTCTCACTGGGGTACGGGTTCCACACACACTGACTCTCACTGGGGTACGGGTTCCACACACACTGACTCTCACTGGGGTACGGGTTCCACACACACTGACTCTCACTGGGGTACGGGTTCCACACACACTGACTCACACTGGGGTACGGGTTCCACACACACTGACTCTCAGTGGGGTACAGGTCCCACACGCACTGACTCTCACTGGGGTATGGGTCTCACACACACTGACTCTCACTGGGGTACGGGTTCCACACACACTGACTCTCACTGGGGTACGGGTTCCACACACACTGACTCTCCCTGGGGTACAGGTCCCACACACACTGACTCTCACTGGGGTATGGGTCCCACACACACTGACTCTGGGGTACGGGTTCCACACACACTGACTCTCACTGGGGTACGGGTTCCACACACACTGACTCTCACTGGGGTACGGGTCCCACACACACTGACTCTCACTGGGGTACGGGTTCCACACACACTGACTCTCACTGGGGTACGGGTTCCACACACACTGACTCTCACTGGGGTACGGGTCCCACACACACTGACTCTCACTGGGGTAAGGGTTCCACACACACTGACTCTCACTGGGGTACGGGTTTCACACACACTGACTCTCACTGGGGTACGGGTTCCACACACACTGACTCTCACTGGGGTACGGGTCCCACACACACTGACTCTCACTGGGGTACGGGTTCCACACACACTGACTCTCACTGGGGTACGGGTTTCACACACACTGACTCTCACTGGGGTATGGGTCCCACACACACTGACTCTCACTGGGATACGGGTCTCACACACACTGACTCTCACTGGGGTACGGGTCCCACACACACTGACTCTCACTGGGGTACAGTTCCCACACACACTGACTCTCCCTGGGGTACAGGTTCCACACACACTGACTCTCACTGGGGTACGGGTCCCACACACACTGACTCTCACTGGGGTACGGGTTCCACACACACTGACTCTCACTGGGGTACAGGTTCCCACACACACTGACTCTCACTGGGATACGGGTCCCACACACACTGACTCTCACTGGGGTACAGGTTCCACACACACTGACTCTCACTGGGGTACAGGTTCCACACACACTGACTCTCACTGGGGTACGGGTCCCACACACACTGACTCTCACTGGGGTACGGGTCCCACACACACTGACTCTCACTGGGGTACGGGTTCCACACACACTGACTCTCACTGGGGTACGGGTTCCACACACACTGACTCTCACTGGGGTACGGGTCCCACACACACTGACTCTCACTCGGGTATGGGTCCCACACACACTGACTCTCACTGGGGTACGGGTCCCACACACACTGACTCTCACTGGGGTACGGGTTCCACACACACTGACTCTCCCTGGGGTACAGGTCCCACACACACTGACTCTCACTGGGGTATGGGTCCCACACACACTGACTCTGGGGTACGGGTTCCACACACACTGACTCTCACTGGGGTACGGGTCCCACACACACTGACTCTCACTGGGGTACGGGTTCCACACACACTGACTCTCACTGGGGTACGGGTTCGACACACACTGACTCTCACTGGGGTACGGGTCCCACACACACTGACTCTCACTGGGGTAAGGGTTCCACACACACTGACTCTCACTGGGGTACGGGTTTCACACACACTGACTCTCACTGGGGTACGGGTTCCACACACACTGACTCTCACTGGGGTACGGGTCCCACACACACTGACTCTCACTGGGGTTCGGGTTCCACACACACTGACTCTCACTGGGGTACGGGTTTCACACACACTGACTCTCACTGGGGTACGGGTCCCACACACACTGACTCTCACTGGGATACGGGTCCCACACACACTGACTCTCACTGGGGTACGGGGCCCACACACACTGACTCTCCCTGGGGTACAGGTTCCACACACACTGACTCTCACTGGGGTACGGGTCCCACACACACTGACTCTCACTGGGGTACGGGTTCCACACACACTGACTCTCACTGGGGTACGGGTTCCCACACACACTGACTCTCACTGGGGTACGGGTCCCACACACACTGACTCTCACTGGGGTACAGGTTCCACACACACTGACTCTCACTGGGGTACGGGTCCCACACACACTGACTCTCACTGGCGTACGGGTCCCACACACACTGACTCTCACTGCGGTACGGGTCCCACACACACTGACTCTCACTGGGGTACGGGTCCCACTCACACTGACTCTCACTGGGGTACGGGTTCCACACACACTGACTCTCACTGGGGTACGGGTTCCACACACACTGACTCTCACTGGGGTACGGGTTCCACACACACTGACTCTCACTGGGGTACGGGTTCCACACACACTGACTCACACTGGGGTACGGGTTCCACACACACTGACTCTCAGTGGGGTACAGGTCCCACACGCACTGACTCTCACTGGGGTATGGGTCTCACACACACTGACTCTCACTGGGGTACGGGTTCCACACACACTGACTCTCACTGGGGTACGGGTTCCACACACACTGACTCTCCCTGGGGTACAGGTCCCACACACACTGACTCTCACTGGGGTATGGGTCCCACACACACTGACTCTGGGGTACGGGTTCCACACACACTGACTCTCACTGGGGTACGGGTTCCACACACACTGACTCTCACTGGGGTACGGGTCCCACACACACTGACTCTCACTGGGGTACGGGTTCCACACACACTGACTCTCACTGGGGTACGGGTTCCACACACACTGACTCTCACTGGGGTACGGGTCCCACACACACTGACTCTCACTGGGGTAAGGGTTCCACACACACTGACTCTCACTGGGGTACGGGTTTCACACACACTGACTCTCACTGGGGTACGGGTTCCACACACACTGACTCTCACTGGGGTACGGGTCCCACACACACTGACTCTCACTGGGGTACGGGTTCCACACACACTGACTCTCACTGGGGTACGGGTTTCACACACACTGACTCTCACTGGGGTATGGGTCCCACACACACTGACTCTCACTGGGATACGGGTCTCACACACACTGACTCTCACTGGGGTACGGGTCCCACACACACTGACTCTCACTGGGGTACAGTTCCCACACACACTGACTCTCCCTGGGGTACAGGTTCCACACACACTGACTCTCACTGGGGTACGGGTCCCACACACACTGACTCTCACTGGGGTACGGGTTCCACACACACTGACTCTCACTGGGGTACAGGTTCCCACACACACTGACTCTCACTGGGATACGGGTCCCACACACACTGACTCTCACTGGGGTACAGGTTCCACACACACTGACTCTCACTGGGGTACAGGTTCCACACACACTGACTCTCACTGGGGTACGGGTCCCACACACACTGACTCTCACTGGGGTACGGGTCCCACACACACTGACTCTCACTGGGGTACGGGTTCCACACACACTGACTCTCACTGGGGTACGGGTTCCACACACACTGACTCTCACTGGGGTACGGGTCCCACACACACTGACTCTCACTCGGGTATGGGTCCCACACACACTGACACTCACTGGGGTACGGGTCCCACACACACTGACTCTCACTGGTCTGCAGTCAGTCCGGGTCCAGCTGGAATCCTGGTTCCAGCTATTGATTCCCACAGCAGAGTGGGGGAACAGGTTACTCCAGATTGTGAGATTGGGAGAGTCTGTGTCGGTCTTTAGGAGATGCTGTATATACAGCAGGAATCAGGTGAAACAGGTGAGTGTCACCGACTGGCTGTGGGATAGTGAAGGAGTCAGTGTGTGAGAGAGAGGGTGAGTACTCAGTCTGAGCCTCTCTGTAATCACATTCTGGGGTTTGTGAATGTATTCGTGTTTTGGAGGCTGAGTTTTTTATTTTAACTGAATGGTAAAAGGTGAGGTTTTGGATGTTCAGGTGGTCTGGTGTCTGAGTTTGATTCATATCAAATTGTGGAGATGGGAATGAGTGCACAGTGAGCTGGGGAGAGAGTTTGCTAATTGTAACTACATTCTGCATTCCCTCCTTTCCTTCTCTATGAACGGTATGCTTTGTCTGTATAGCGCACTGTCTGCTAATTCGTGTGACAAATCAAAAATCCAGGTAATACTGTGTGTGTGACATATCTCTCTGTCCCTCCATCTGACTGAGCTGTTTGACTGTCCCCCTGTGTGTGTGTCTCTCTCTGTCCCCCTGTGTGTCTCTCTCTGTCCCCCTGTGTGTCTCTCTCTGGGTGTTGTGTAGATTGGGGTCCAGTTGAACCCTGGGGCTGGGGGTGAGTGAGAGGCTGTTTGCTTTGCTGTCTCTGGGCAGGTGTGAAAGGAACATTATTGATTTTTGGAGCAGTGAGTGTGGGAAGTGTTTAAAATTGAGGTGTGAATGTGGGCCGGGGGTCAGTTGATTTCCCCCGGGGGGGTTGGGGGGCTCTGGGCAGTGTGTGTGGGTGGTTTAATTTGAAGGAATGTGGAATTTTCTGGGGTTTTGGGTGTGGTTCTCACACACCTGACTGAGTAACTAATCCACCTGTAACATCACCAACTGCATTGCCCTGGCACCTGTCCCACCACCTCCCTCTCAGCCAATCTAGGACTTTGGCAGTGACCTTGCTGTTGTAATGCAGGAAATTTGGCAGCCAATTTGTGCACAGCAAGATCCCACAAACAGTGATGTGATGATGACTCAGATCATCCAGGGTTTCTTCACTGTTGGGTTGAGGGGTAAATATTGGGAGTGGAGCAGTACCCCCCCCCACCCCCCTACCTCCCTGAGGTTACAGAGATAGAGAGGGGTGTAGGGGGCTGGAGGAGGTTACAGTGGGGAGGGGCGTAGGGGCTGGAGGAGGTTACAGAGATAGAGAGGGAGTGCAGGGGCTGGAGGAGGTTGCAGAGATAGAGAGGGAGTGCAGGGGCTGGAGGAGGTTGCAGAGATAGAGAGGGGCGTAGGGGCTGGAGGAGGTTACAGAGATGGGGAGGGGGTGCAGGGGCTGGAGGCGGTTACAGAGATGGGGAGGGGGCGTAGGGGCTGGAGGAGGTTACAGAGATAGAGAGGGGCGTAGGGGCTGGAGGAGGTTGCAGAGATAGGGAGGGGCGTAGGGCTGGAGGAGGTTACAGAGATAGCGAGGGGCGTAGGGGCTGGAGGCGGTTACAGAGATAGAGAGGGGCGTAGGGGCTGGAGGAGGTTACAGAGATGGGGAGGGGGTGCAGGGGCTGGAGGAGGTTATAGAGATGGAGAGGGGGTGTAGGGGCGGGAGGGGGTGCAGGGGCTGGAGAATGAGAGTCGCTCACCCGGGTATGGGTTGAGGTGAATGTTGTTGATGTATCTCATCCCGGTCTCTGTTGCAGTGCGACACTCTGTGTGGAAAATTGAACGGGCAAGATGGGGGAAAGCACTGCCTCACCGGCTGTCAAAGTGATCCTGATCTTCGGCAAGTTTATCCTCATGGTAGGTGTGTGAGCGTGCATGAGACGCCTCTCTCTCTCTGCTCGCCGTCTCTGTATGGTTTTATTATGCAGGGCCCTGCGGTCAGTGATAGTCCATAAGGAGCAGAATGAGGCCACTCGGCCCATCGAGTCTGCTCCGCCATTCAAACATGGCTGATATTTTTCTCATCCCCATTCTCCTGCCTTTTCCCCATAACCCTGATCCCCTTATTAATCAAGAACCTATCTATCTCTGTCTTAAAGACACTCAATGACCCGGCCTCCACAGCCTTCTGCGGCAAAGAGTTCCACAGATTCACCACTCTCTGGCTGAAGAAATTCCTCATCTCTGTTTTAAAGGATCGTCCCTTTAGCCTGAGGTTGTGCCTCTGGTTCCAGTTTTTCCTACTGGTGGAAACATCCTCTCCACGTCCACTCTATCCAGGCCTCGTCCTGACATCACTGACCTTTGAGCTGACAGGAGTTGTGTGTGTGTGTGTGCGTGTGCGTGTGTGTGTGTGCGTCTGTCACTGGGTGGGGTGCACACACCTACCTCTGGCCTGGGATGCACTGGAATGTAGTTCACCTGTTTGGAATGTCACCCAGCTGGTTCTGGCAGCCTCTGACTCCGCGCGGGATGGTCTGCCCAGCCCTGCCCAGCCCTGCCCGGTACACGCTGCTCAAACACTCTCTTTGTTTAGTGTCTGAGTGGGTGCCACTCTCCCTCCCTCTCTCTCTCTCTCGGGGTGGAGATGGCGAGCGAGCTCGGGTTACCAGCCCTCCAGGGTTTGCCCACGGCCCCTGCAGCAAGCGGAGATGCCACCCTGTCCCAGAGACATCCAGGTGTCAATAACATTGTTTATCTCACTGTCCGTGAGATATGGGAATACCCAAATTGGCCACTTGCCATCGCCCAGTTGGGGTTCGAGTCCCTTTTTCCAATGGGTGTAGAGAGGCAATGTGTTACGAGGATGTTTGACTGACTTAATGGTCATCGGAGAATCCCTACGGTGCAGAAGGAGGCCCATCAAATCTGTACCAACTCTCTGACAGATCACCTTACCCAGGCCCTAGCCCTGTAACTCCACACATTTCCCACGGCCAATCCACCTAACCTGCACAGCTTTGGACTATGGGAGGAAACCCACACAGACACGGGGAGAACGTGCAAACTCCGCACAGTGATGATAGCCCCAGGAATGAATTTAATCACAGTTGGTGACTCCACTGATAAAGAACAAAGAACAGTACAGCACAGGAAACAGGCCCTTCGGCCCTCCAAGCCTGTGCCGCTCCTTGGTCCAACTAGACCAATCGTTTGTATCCCTCCATTCCCAGGCAAATAAGATCTTGATAATGGAAATCTGGGACTGTCTCAATTGGGTTGGGCAATCTTCATGTTCAAAGTTACCGGTGAACATTTGCAGATTGAGATTTTTTTCAGGGGGGGGGTTACAGAATCACGTCGGTCCAGTAGAATTAAGATGAGCCATAATCTCATTAAAATGTGTAACAGGCTGAATGGGGCCTCCTCCTGTTCCTGTGTAACAGGCTCGAGGGGCTGAATGGCCTCCTGTTCCTGTGTAACAGGCTCGAGGGGCTGAATGGGGCCTCCTCCTGTTCCTGTGTAACAGGCTCGAGGGGCTGAATGGCCTCCTCCTGTTCCTGTGTAACAGGCTCGAGGGGCTGAATGGCCTCCTCCTGTTCCTGTGGAACAGGCTCGAGGGGCTGAATGGCCTCCTCCTGTTCCTGTGTAACAGGCTCGAGGGGCTGAATGGCCTCCTCCTGTTCCTGTGTAACAGGCTCGAGGGGCTGAATGGCCTCCTCCTGTTCCTGTGTAACAGGCTCGAGGGGCTGAATGGGGCCTCCTCCTGTTCCTGTGTAACAGGCTCGAGGGGCTGAATGGCCTCCTCCTGTTCCTGTGTAACAGGCTCAAGGGGCTGAATGGGGCCTCCTCCTGTTCCTGTGTAACAGGCTCGAGGGGCTGAATGGCCTCCTCCTGTTCCTGTGTAACAGGCTCGAGGGGCTGAATGGCCTCCTCCTGTTCCTGTGTAACAGGCTCGAGGGGCTGAATGGGGCCTCCTCCTGTTCCTGTGTAACAGGCTCGAGGGGCTGAATGGCCTCCTCCTGTTCCTGTGTAACAGGCTCGAGGGGCTGAATGGGGCCTCCTCCTGTTCCTGTGTAACAGGCTCGAGGGGCTGAATGGCCTCCTCCTGTTCCTGTGTAACAGGCTCGAGGGGCTGAATGGCCTCCTGTTCCTGTGTAACAGGCTCAAGGGGCTGAATGGGGCCTCCTCCTGTTCCTGTGTAACAGGCTCGAGGGGCTGAATGGCCTCCTCCTGTTCCTGTGTAACAGGCTCGAGGGGCTGAATGGCCTCCTCCTGTTCCTGTGGAACAGGCTCGAGGGGCTGAATGGCCTCCTCCTGTTCCTGTGTAACAGGCTCGAGGGGCTGAATGGCCTCCTCCTGTTCCTGTGTAACAGGCTCGAGGGGCTGAATGGCCTCCTCCTGTTCCTGTGTAACAGGCTCGAGGGGCTGAATGGCCTCCTCCTGTTCCTGTGTAACAGGCTCGAGGGGCTGAATGGCCTCCTCCTGTTCCTGTGTAACAGGCTCGAGGGGCTGAATGGGGCCTCCTCCTGTTCCTGTGTAACAGGCTCGAGGGGCTGAATGGTCTCCTCCTGTTCCTGTGTAACAGGCTGGAGGGGCTGAATGGTCTCCTCCTGTTCCTGTGTAACAGACTCGAGGGGCTGAATGGCCTCCTCCTGTTCCTGTGTAACAGGCTCGAGGGGCTGAATGGCCTCCTCCTGTCCCTGTGTAACAGGCTCGAGGGGCTGAATGGGGCCTCCTCCTGTTCCTGTGTAACAGGCTCGAGGGGCTGAATGGTCTCCTCCTGTTCCTGTGTAACAGGCTCGAGGGGCTGAATGGGGCCTCCTCCTGTTCCTGTGTAACAGGCTCGAGGGCTGAATGGCCTCCTCCTGTTCCTGTGTAACAGGCTCGAGGGGCTGAATGGGGCCTCCTCCTGTCCCTGTGTAACAGGCTCGAGGGGCTGAATGGGGCCTCCTCCTGTTCCTGTGTAACAGGCTCGAGGGGCTGAATGGGGCCTCCTCCTGTTCCTGTGTAACAGGCTCGAGGGGCTGAATGGGGCCTCCTCCTGTTCCTGTGTAACAGGCTCGAGGGGCTGAATGGGGCCTCCTCCTGTTCCTGTGTAACAGGCTCGAGGGGCTGAATGGGGCCTCCTCCTGTTCCTGTGTAACAGACTCGAGGGGCTGAATGGGGCCTCCTCCTGTTCCTGTGTAACAGGCTCGAGGGGCTGAATGGGGCCTCCTCCTGTTCCTGTGTAACAGGCTCGAGGGGCTGAATGGTCTCCTCCTGTTCCTGTGTAACAGGCTCGAGGGGCTGAATGGTCTCCTCCTGTTCCTGTGTAACAGGCTCGAGGGGCTGAATGGTCTCCTCCTGTTCCTGTGTAACAGGCTCGAGGGGCTGAATGGGGCCTCCTCCTGTTCCTGTGTAACAGACTCGAGGGGCTGAATGGGGCCTCCTCCTGTTCCTGTGTAACAGGCTCGAGGGGCTGAATGGCCTCCTCCTGTTCCTGTGTAACAGACTCGAGGGGCTGAATGGGGCCTCCTCCTGTTCCTGTGTAACAGACTCGAGGGGCTGAATGGCCTCCTCCTGTTCCTGTGTAACAGGCTCGAGGGGCTGAATGGGGCCTCCTCCTGTTCCTGTGTAACAGGCTCGAGGGGCTGAATGGCCTCCTCCTGTTCCTGTGTAACAGGCTCGAGGGGCTGAATGGCCTCCTCCTGTTCCTGTGTAACAGGCTCGAGGGGCTGAATGGGGCCTCCTCCTGTTCCTGTGTAACAGACTCGAGGGGCTGAATGGCCTCCTCCTGTTCCTGTGTAACAGACTCGAGGGGCTGAATGGGGCCTCCTCCTGTTCCTGTGTAACAGACTCGAGGGGCTGAATGGCCTCCTCCTGTTCCTGTGTAACAGACTCGAGGGGCTGAATGGGGCCTCCTCCTGTTCCTGTGTAACAGGCTCGAGGGGCTGAATGGGGCCTCCTCCTGTTCCTGTGTAACAGGCTCGAGGGGCTGAATGGCCTCCTCCTGTTCCTGTGTAACAGGCTCGAGGGGCTGAATGGCCTCCTCCTGTTCCTGTGTAACAGGCTCGAGGGGCTGAATGGGGCCTCCTCCTGTTCCTGTGTAACAGGCTCGAGGGGCTGAATGGCCTCCTCCTGTTCCTGTGTAACAGGCTCGAGGGGCTGAATGGCCTCCTCCTGTTCCTGTGTAACAGGCTCGAGGGGCTGAATGGCCTCCTCCTGTTCCTGTGTAACAGGCTCGAGGGGCTGAATGGGGCTTCCTCCTGTTCCTGTGTAACAGACTCGAGGGGCTGAATGGCCTCCTCCTGTTCCTGTGTAACAGACTCGAGGGGCTGAATGGGGCCTCCTCCTGTTCCTGTGTAACAGGCTCGAGGGGCTGAATGGCCTCCTCCTGTTCCTGTGTAACAGACTCGAGGGGCTGAATGGGGCCTCCTCCTGTTCCTGTGTAACAGGCTCAAGGGGCTGAATGGGGCCTCCTCCTGTTCCTGTGTAACAGACTCGAGGGGCTGAATGGCCTCCTCCTGTTCCCGTGTAACAGACTCGAGGGGCTGAATGGGGCCTCCTCCTGTTCCTGTGTAACAGGCTCGAGGGGCTGAATGGGGCCTCCTCCTGTTCCTGTGTAACAGGCTCGAGGGGCTGAATGGCCTCCTCCTGTTCCTGTGTAACAGGCTCGAGGGGCTGAATGGCCTCCTCCTGTTCCTGTGTAACAGGCTCGAGGGGCTGAATGGGGCCTCCTCCTGTTCCTGTGTAACAGACTCGAGGGGCTGAATGGCCTCCTCCTGTTCCTGTGTAACAGGCTCAAGGGGCTGAATGGGGCCTCCTCCTGTTCCTGTGTAACAGACTCGAGGGGCTGAATGGCCTCCTCCTGTTCCTGTGTAACAGACTCGAGGGGCTGAATGGGGCCTCCTCCTGTTCCTGTGTAACAGACTCGAGGGGCTGAATGGCCTCCTCCTGTTCCTGTGTAACAGACTCGAGGGGCTGAATGGGGCCTCCTCCTGTTCCTGTGTAACAGACCCGAGGGGCTGAATGGCCTCCTCCTGTTCCTGTGTAACAGGCTCAAGGGGCTGAATGGGGCCTCCTCCATTTCCTGTGTAACAGGCTCGAGGGGCTGAATGGGGCCTCCTCCTGTTCCTGTGTAACAGGCTCGAGGGGCTGAATGGCCTCCTCCTGTTCCTGTGTAACAGGCTCGAGGGGCTGAATGGGGCCTCCTCCTGTTCCTGTGTAACAGGCTCAAGGGGCTGAATGGGGCCTCCTCCTGTTCCTGTGTAACAGACTCGAGGGGCTGAATGGCCTCCTCCTGTTCCCGTGTAACAGACTCGAGGGGCTGAATGGGGCCTCCTCCTGTTCCTGTGTAACAGGCTCGAGGGGCTGAATGGGGCCTCCTCCTGTTCCTGTGTAACAGGCTCAAGGGGCTGAATGGCCTCCTCCTGTTCCTGTGTAACAGGCTCGAGGGGCTGAATGGCCTCCTCCTGTTCCTGTGTAACAGGCTCGAGGGGCTGAATGGGGCCTCCTCCTGTTCCTGTGTAACAGGCTCGAGGGGCTGAATGGCCTCCGCCTGTTCCTGTGTAACAGGCTCGAGGGGCTGAATGGGGCTTCCTCCTGTTCCTGTGTAACAGACTCGAGGGGCTGAATGGCCTCCTCCTGTTCCTGTGTAACAGACTCGAGGGGCTGAATGGGGCCTCCTCCTGTTCCTGTGTAACAGGCTCGAGGGGCTGAATGGCCTCCTCCTGTTCCTGTGTAACAGACTCGAGGGGCTGAATGGGGCCTCCTCCTGTTCCTGTGTAACAGGCTCAAGGGGCTGAATGGGGCCTCCTCCTGTTCCTGTGTAACAGGCTCGAGGGGCTGAATGGGGCCTCCTCCTGTTCCTGTGTAACAGACTCGAGGGGCTGAATGGCCTCCTCCTGTTCCTGTGTAACAGGCTCAAGGGGCTGAATGGGGCCTCCTCCTGTTCCTGTGTAACAGACTCGAGGGGCTGAATGGCCTCCTCCTGTTCCTGTGTAACAGGCTCGAGGGGCTGAATGGCCTCCTCCTGTTCCTGTGTAACAGGCTCGAGGGGCTGAATGGGGCCTCCTCCTGTTCCTGTGTAACAGACTCGAGGGGCTGAATGGCCTCCTCCTGTTCCTGTGTAACAGGCTCAAGGGGCTGAATGGGGCCTCCTCCTGTTCCTGTGTAACAGACTCGAGGGGCTGAATGGCCTCCTCCTGTTCCTGTGTAACAGACTCGAGGGGCTGAATGGGGCCTCCTCCTGTTCCTGTGTAACAGGCTCAAGGGGCTGAATGGGGCCTCCTCCTGTTCCTGTGTAACAGACTCGAGGGGCTGAATGGGGCCTCCTCCTGTTCCTGTGTAACAGGCTCAAGGGGCTGAATGGCCTCCTCCTGTTCCTGTGTAACAGACTCGAGGGGCTGAATGGCCTCCTCCTGTTCCTGTGTAACAGACTCGAGGGGCTGAATGGGGCCTCCTCCTGTTCCTGTGTAACAGGCTCGAGGGGCTGAATGGCCTCCTCCTGTTCCTGTGTAACAGACTCGAGGGGCTGAATGGGGCCTCCTCCTGTTCCTGTGTAACAGGCTCGAGGGGCTGAATGGCCTCCTCCTGTTCCTGTGTAACAGGCTCGAGGGGCTGAATGGGGCCTCCTCCTGTTCCTGTGTAACAGGCTCAAGGGGCTGAATGGGGCCTCCTCCTGTTCCTGTGTAACAGACTCGAGGGGCTGAATGGCCTCCTCCTGTTCCCGTGTAACAGACTCGAGGGGCTGAATGGGGCCTCCTCCTGTTCCTGTGTAACAGGCTCGAGGGGCTGAATGGGGCCTCCTCCTGTTCCTGTGTAACAGGCTCGAGGGGCTGAATGGCCTCCTCCTGTTCCTGTGTAACAGGCTCGAGGGGCTGAATGGCCTCCTCCTGTTCCTGTGGAACAGGCTCGAGGGGCTGAATGGCCTCCTCCTGTTCCCGTGTAACAGACTCGAGGGGCTGAATGGGGCCTCCTCCTGTTCCTGTGTAACAGGTTCGAGGGGCTGAATGGCCTCCTCCTGTTCCTGTGTAACAGGCTCGAGGGGCTGAATGGCCTCCTCCTGTTCCTGTGTAACAGGCTCGAGGGGCTGAATGGGGCCTCCTCCTGTTCCTGTGTAACAGACTCGAGGGGCTGAATGGCCTCCTCCTGTTCCTGTGTAACAGGCTCAAGGGGCTGAATGGGGCCTCCTCCTGTTCCTGTGTAACAGACTCGAGGGGCTGAATGGCCTCCTCCTGTTCCTGTGTAACAGACTCGAGGGTCTGAATGGGGCCTCCTCCTGTTCCTGTGTAACAGACTCGAGGGGCTGAATGGCCTCCTCCTGTTCCTGTGTAACAGACTCGAGGGGCTGAATGGGGCCTCCTCCTGTTCCTGTGTAACAGACTCGAGGGGCTGAATGGCCTCCTCCTGTTCCTGTGTAACAGGCTCGAGGGGCTGAATGGGGCCTCCTCCTGTTCCTGTGTAACAGGCTCGAGGGGCTGAATGGGGCCTCCTCCTGTTCCTGTGTAACAGGCTCGAGGGGCTGAATGGCCTCCTCCTGTTCCTGTGTAACAGGCTCAAGGGGCTGAATGGGGCCTCCTCCTGTTCCTGTGTAACAGGCTCAAGGGGCTGAATGGCCTCCTCCTGTTCCTGTGTAACAGACTCGAGGGGCTGAATGGCCTCCTCCTGTTCCTGTGTAACAGACTCGAGGGGCTGAATGGGGCCTCCTCCTGTTCCTGTGTAACAGGCTCGAGGGGCTGAATGGCCTCCTCCTGTTCCTGTGTAACAGACTCGAGGGGCTGAATGGGGCCTCCTCCTGTTCCTGTGTAACAGGCTCGAGGGGCTGAATGGCCTCCTCCTGTTCCTGTGTAACAGGCTCGAGGGGCTGAATGGGGCCTCCTCCTGTTCCTGTGTAACAGGCTCGAGGGGCTGAATGGCCTCCTCCTGTTCCTGTGTAACAGGCTCGAGGGGCTGAATGGGGCTTCCTCCTGTTCCTGTGTAACAGACTCGAGGGGCTGAATGGCCTCCTCCTGTTCCTGTGTAACAGACTCGAGGGGCTGAATGGGGCCTCCTCCTGTTCCTGTGTAACAGGCTCGAGGGGCTGAATGGCCTCCTCCTGTTCCTGTGTAACAGGCTCGAGGGGCTGAATGGGGCTTCCTCCTGTTCCTGTGTAACAGACTCGAGGGGCTGAATGGCCTCCTCCTGTTCCTGTGTAACAGGCTCGAGGGGCTGAATGGGGCCTCCTCCTGTTCCTGTGTAACAGGCTCGAGGGGCTGAATGGGGCCTCCTCCTGTTCCTGTGTAACAGGCTCGAGGGGCTGAATGGCCTCCTCCTGTTCCTGTGTAACAGGCTCAAGGGGCTGAATGGGGCCTCCTCCTGTTCCTGTGTAACAGGCTCAAGGGGCTGAATGGCCTCCTCCTGTTCCTGTGTAACAGACTCGAGGGGCTGAATGGCCTCCTCCTGTTCCTGTGTAACAGACTCGAGGGGCTGAATGGGGCCTCCTCCTGTTCCTGTGTAACAGGCTCGAGGGGCTGAATGGCCTCCTCCTGTTCCTGTGTAACAGACTCGAGGGGCTGAATGGGGCCTCCTCCTGTTCCTGTGTAACAGGCTCGAGGGGCTGAATGGCCTCCTCCTGTTCCTGTGTAACAGGCTCGAGGGGCTGAATGGGGCCTCCTCCTGTTCCTGTGTAACAGGCTCAAGGGGCTGAATGGGGCCTCCTCCTGTTCCTGTGTAACAGACTCGAGGGGCTGAATGGCCTCCTCCTGTTCCCGTGTAACAGACTCGAGGGGCTGAATGGGGCCTCCTCCTGTTCCTGTGTAACAGGCTCGAGGGGCTGAATGGGGCCTCCTCCTGTTCCTGTGTAACAGGCTCGAGGGGCTGAATGGCCTCCTCCTGTTCCTGTGTAACAGGCTCGAGGGGCTGAATGGCCTCCTGTTCCTGTGTAACAGGCTCGAGGGGCTGAATGGGGCCTCCTCCTGTTCCTGTGTAACAGGCTCGAGGGGCTGAATGGCCTCCTCCTGTTCCTGTGTAACAGGCTCGAGGGGCTGAATGGCCTCCTCCTGTTCCTGTGGAACAGGCTCGAGGGGCTGAATGGCCTCCTCCTGTTCCCGTGTAACAGACTCGAGGGGCTGAATGGGGCCTCCTCCTGTTCCTGTGTAACAGGTTCGAGGGGCTGAATGGCCTCCTCCTGTTCCTGTGTAACAGGCTCGAGGGGCTGAATGGCCTCCTCCTGTTCCTGTGTAACAGACTCGAGGGGCTGAATGGGCCTCCTCCTGTTCCTGTGGTACACAGGCTCAAGGGCTGAATGGGGCCTCCTCCTGTTCCTTTGTAACAGACTCGAGGGGCTGAATGGCCTCCTCCTGTTCCTGTGTAAACAGTACTCGAGGGGCTGTATGGGGCCCATCCTCCTGTTTCCTGTTGTAAACAGAACTCGCGGGGCTTCCTCCTGTTCCTGTGTAACAGACTCGAGGGGCTGAATGGCCTCCTCCTGTTCCTGTGTAACAGACTCGAGGGGCTGAATGGGGCCTCCTCCTGTTCCTGTGTAACAGACTCGAGGGGCTGAATGGCCTCCTCCTGTTCCTGTGTAACAGGCTCAAGGGGCTGAATGGGGCCTCCTCCTGTTCCTGTGTAACAGGCTCGAGGGGCTGAATGGGGCCTCCTCCTGTTCCTGTGTAACAGGCTCAAGGGGCTGAATGGGGCCTCCTCCTGTTCCTGTGTAACAGACTCGAGGGGCTGAATGGCCTCCTCCTGTTCCCGTGTAACAGACTCGAGGGGCTGAATGGGGCCTCCTCCTGTTCCTGTGTAACAGGCTCGAGGGGCTGAATGGGCCTCCTCCTGTTCCTGTGTAACAGGCTCGAGGGGCTGAATGGCCTCCTCCTGTTCCTGTGTAACAGGCTCGAGGGGCTGAATGGGGCCTCCTCCTGTTCCTGTGTAACAGGCTCGAGGGGCTGAATGGCCTCCTCCTGTTCCTGTGTAACAGGCTCGAGGGGCTGAATGGGGCTTCCTCCTGTTCCTGTGTAACAGACTCGAGGGGCTGAATGGCCTCCTCCTGTTCCTGTGTAACAGACTCGAGGGGCTGAATGGGCCTCCTCCTGTTCCTGTGTAACAGACCTGAGGGGCTGAATGGCCTCCTCCTGTTCCTGTGTAACAGGCTCGAGGGGCTGAATGGGGCCTCCCTCCTGTTCCTGTGTAACAGGCTCGAGGGGCTGAATGGGGCCTCCTCCTGTTCCTGTGTAACAGGCTCGAGGGGCTGAATGGCCTCCTCCTGTTCCTGTGTAACAGGCTCAAGGGGCTGAATGGGGCCTCCTCCTGTTCCTGTGTAACAGGCTCAAGGGGCTGAATGGCCTCCTCCTGTTCCTGTGTAACAGACTCGAGGGGCTGAATGGCCTCCTCCTGTTCCTGTGTAACAGACTCGAGGGGCTGAATGGGGCCTCCTCCTGTTCCTGTGTAACAGGCTCGAGGGGCTGAATGGCCTCCTCCTGTTCCTGTGTAACAGACTCGAGGGGCTGAATGGGGCCTCCTCCTGTCCTGTGTAACAGGCTCGAGGGCTGAATGGCCTCCTCCTGTTCCTGTGTAACAGGCTCGAGGGGCTGAATGGGGCCTCCTCCTGTTCCTGTGTAACAGGCTCGAGGGGCTGAATGGCCTCCTCCTGTTCCTGTGTAACAGGCTCGAGGGCTGAATGGGGCTTCCTCCTGTTCCTGTGTAACAGACTCGAGGGGCTGAATGGCCTCCTCCTGTTCCTGTGTAACAGACTCGAGGGGCTGAATGGGGCCTCCTCCTGTTCCTGTGTAACAGGCTCGAGGGGCTGAATGGCCTCCTCCTGTTCCTGTGTAACAGACTCGAGGGGCTGAATGGGGCCTCCTCCTGTTCCTGTGTAACAGGCTCGAGGGGGCTGAATGGGGCCTCCTCCTGTTCCTGTGTAACAGGCTCGAGGGGCTGAATGGCCTCCTCCTGTTCCTGTGTAACAGGCTCGAGGGGCTGAATGGGGCCTCCTCCTGTTCCTGTGTAACAGACTCGAGGGGCTGAATGGCCTCCTCCTGTTCCTGGGTAACAGGCTCAAGGGGCTGAATGGGGCCTCCTCCTGTTCCTGTGTAACAGACCTCGAGGGGCTGAATGGCCTCCTCCTGTTCCTGTGTAACAGACACGAGGGGCTGAATGGGGCCTCCTCCCCTGTTCCTGTGTAACAGGCTCAAGGGGCTGAATGGGGCCTCCTCCTGTTCCTGTGTAACAGACTCGAGGGGCTGAATGGCCTCCTCCTGTTCCTGTGTAACAGACTCGAGGGGCTGAATGGGGCCTCCCTCCCTGTTCCTGTGTAACAGGCTCAAGGGGCTGAATGGCCTCCTCCTGTTCCTGTGTAACAGACTCGAGGGGCTGAATGGCCTCCTCCTGTTCCTGTGTAACAGACTCGAGGGGCTGAATGGGGCCTCCTCCTGTTCCTGTGTAACAGGCTCGAGGGGCTGAATGGCCTCCTCCTGTTCCTGTGTAACATACTCGAGGGGCTGAATGGCCTCCTCCTGTTCCTGTGTAACAGACTCGAGGGGCTGAATGGGGCCTCCTCCTGTTCCTGTGTAACAGGCTCGAGGGGCTGAATGGGGCCTCCTCCTGTTCCTGTGTAACAGGCTCGAGGGGCTGAATGGCCTCCTCCTGTTCCTGTGTAACAGGCTCGAGGGGCTGAATGGCCTCCTCCTGTTCCTGTGTAACAGGCTCGAGGGGCTGAATGGGGCCTCCTCCTGTTCCTGTGTAACAGGCTCGAGGGGCTGAATGGGGCCTCCTCCTGTTCCTGTGTAACAGGCTCGAGGGGCTGAATGGCCTCCTCCTGTTCCTGTGTAACAGGCTCGAGGGGCTGAATGGCCTCCTCCTGTTCCTGTGTAACAGGGCCCCCTTTTGAAAGTTCCTGTTGAATCAGCTTCCAGCGCCCTTTCAGGCAGCGCCTTCCAGATCACAACAACTCGCTGTGTGTCCAAAATAAAATTCCCCTCATCTCCCCCCCCCCTCTGGTTCTTTCCCCGATTCTCTTCACTCCGTGTCCCCTCCGGTTACCGAGCCTCCTGTCACTGGAAACACTTTCTCCTCATTCACTCCATCCAAACCCCCCCCTCCCCCTCGTGATTCTGAACGCCTCGATTCAATCTCCCCCCGAACCCTCTCCGCTCCGAGGGGAACGGCCCCAGCTTCTCCCAGTCTCTCCGCCTGAGCTGAAGCCCCCTCATCCCCGGGAATGTTCCGGTAACTCTCCCTGTCCCCGCCTCTGCTCCGAGGGGAGTGATCCCAGGGTTGGTAACGTTGAGTTGATGGTTTGAGTTGGGGTGTCTCCTCCTATCGGTTTGGGTTTAATTGTGTCTGTTTTCCCCCCCCCCCACCCCCAGCTGGCCTCCATCGCCCTGTTCGCTGAGACTATCTGGGTGGCGACAGACCAGTTCCGGATTTATCCGGTGTTGGGAGCCTCGGGGAAGGATGACGTCTTTGCCGGAGCCTGGATCGCCATCTTTGCCGGATTCGCCTTCTTCTGTCTGTCCGTCTTTGGGATCCTGGCAGTCCTGAGTGAGAGTCGGACAATGGTCATCACCGTGAGTACCGGGGGGGGGTCCATCACCGTGATTACCAGGGGGGGTCATCACCGTGAGTACCGGGGGGGTCCATCACCGTGAGTACCGGGGGGGGGACGGGGGGGGTCCATCACCGTGAGTACGGGGGGGGGGTCCATCACCGTGAGTACCGGGGGGGGGACGGGGGGGGTCATCACCGTGAGTACGGGGGGGGACGGGGGGGGTCATCACCGTGAGTACGGGGGGGGGGGTCCATCACCGTGAGTACGAGGGGGGGACGGGGGGGGTCATCACCGTGAGTACGGGGGGGGGGGGGGGTCCATCACCGTGAGGACGGGGGGGTCCATCACCGTGAGTACGGGGGGGGGTCCATCACCGTGAGGACGGGGGGGGGGGGACGGGGGGGGGTCCATCACCGTGAGT
Organism: Mustelus asterias; assembly: GCF_964213995.1. Classification (NCBI taxonomy): domain Eukaryota; kingdom Metazoa; phylum Chordata; class Chondrichthyes; order Carcharhiniformes; family Triakidae; genus Mustelus; species Mustelus asterias. The sequence goes on along the minus strand of NW_027591612.1, from coordinate 31,146 downwards.
ACGAGGGGGGGACGGGGGGGGTCCATCACCGTGAGGACGGGGGGGGTCCATCACCGTGAGTACGAGGGGGGGACGGTGGGGGGTCCATCACCGTGAGGACGGGGGGGGGTCCATCACCGTGAGTACGGGGGGGGGTCCATCACCGTGAGTACGAGGGGGGGACGGGGGGGAGTCCATCACCGTGAGGACGGGGGGGGTCCATCACCGTGAGGACGAGGGGGGGACGGGGGGGGTCCATCACCGTGAGTACGAGGGGGGGACGGGGGGGGGTCCATCACAGTGAGTACGAGGGGGGGACGGGGGGGGGTCCATCACCGTGAGTACGAGGGGGGCGGGGGGGGGTCCATCACCGTGAGTACGAGGGGGGGACGGGGGGGGGTCCATCACCGTGAGGACGAGGGGGGCGGGGGGGGTCCATCACCGTGAGGACGGGGGGGGTCATCACCGTGAGTACGGGGGGGGACGGGGGGGGTCATCACCGTGAGTACGGGGGGGGGGGGGGGTCCATCACCGTGAGTACGAGGGGGGGACGGGGGGGGTCATCACCGTGAGTACGGGGGGGGGGGGGTTCCATCACCGTGAGGACGGGGGGGTCCATCACCGTGAGTACGGGGGGGGGACGGGGGGGGGGTCCATCACCGTGAGGACGGGGGGGGGGGACGGGGGGGGGGTCCATCACCGTGAGTACGAGGGGGGGACGGGGGGGGTCCATCACCGTGAGGACGGGGGGGGTCCATCACCGTGAGTACGAGGGGGGGACGGTGGGGGGTCCATCACCGTGAGGACGGGGGGGGGTCCATCACCGTGAGTACGAGGGGGGGACGGGGGGGGGTCCATCACCGTGAGTACGAGGGGGGGACGGGGGGGAGTCCATCACCGTGAGGACGGGGGGGGTCCATCACCGTGAGGACGAGGGGGGGACGGGGGGGGTCCATCACCGTGAGTACGAGGGGGGGACGGGGGGGGGTCCATCACAGTGAGTACGAGGGGGGGACGGGGGGGGGTCCATCACCGTGAGTACGAGGGGGGCGGGGGGGGGTCCATCACCGTGAGTACGAGGGGGGGACGGGGGGGGGTCCATCACCGTGAGTACGAGGGGGGGACGGGGGGGGGTCCATCACCGTGAGGACGAGGGGGGCGGGGGGGGTCCATCACCGTGAGGACGGGGGGGGTCCATCACCGTGAGTACGAGGGGGGGACGGGGGGGGTCCATCACCGTGAGTAGAGGGGGGGACGGGGGGGGGTCCATCACCGTGAGTACGAGGGGGGGACGGGGGGGGTCCATCACCGTGAGTACGAGGGGGGGACGGGGGGGTCCATCACCGTGAGTAGAGGGGGGCGGGGGGGGGGTCATCACCGTGAGTACGAGGGGGGGACGGGGGGGGTCCATCACCGTGAGTACGAGGGGGGGACGGGGGGGTCCATCACCGTGAGTAGAGGGGGGCGGGGGGGGGTCCATCACCGTGAGTACGAGGGGGGGATGGGGGGGGGTCCATCACCATGAGTAGAGGGGGGCGGGGGGGGTCCATCACCGTGAGTACGAGGGGGGGACGGGGGGGGGTCCATCACCGTGAGTAGAGGGGGGCGGGGGGGGTCCATCACCGTGAGTACGAGGGGGGGACGGGGGGGGGTCCATCACCATGAGTGCGGAGGGGGCGGGAGGGGGGGTCATCGCTGTGAGTGCGGGATGGGGAGGAGTGGGGTGGAGGGGTCAGAGTTCACACTGCAGACCGGGTGACATGCCCCCTTCCCCACATTGGGAATTGTGGTTAAGGACGGGAGGGAGGGTGAGGCAGGAATTACGATGCCCCCTGCAGTTCAGAGTATAGGAATGAGGTAGAGAATCTGGTGAACTGATGCAGCAACAATAATCTCTCCCTCAATGTCAACAAAACGAAGGAGATTGTCACCGACTTCAGGAAGTGTAAAGGAGAACATGCTCCTGTCTACATCACTGGGACGCAGTAGAAAGGGTCGAGAGCTTCAGGTTTTTAGGTGTCCAGATCACCAACAACCTGTCCTGGTCCCCCCCATGCCGACACTATCGTTAAGAAAGCCCCACCAACGCCTCTACTTTCTCAGAAGACTAAGGAAATTTGGCATGTCAGCTACGACTCTCACCAACTTTTACAGATGCTCCATAGAAAGCATTCTTTCTGGTTGTATCACAGCTTGGTCTGGGCTCCTGCTCTGCCCAAGACTGCAAGGAACGACAAAAGGTTGTGAATGTAGCCCAACCCATCACACAAACCAGCCTCCCATCCATTGACTCTGTCTACACTTCCTGCTGCCTCGGAAAAGCAGCCGGCATAATTAAGGACCCCACGCACCCCGGACATTCTCTCTTCCACCTTCTTCTGTCAGGAAAAAGATACAAAAGTCTGAGGTCACGTACCAACCGACTCAAGAACAGCTTCTTCCCTGCTGCTGTCAGACTTTTGAACAGACCGACCTTGCATTAAGTTGATCTTTCTCTACACTCTACACCGAGGGACCTGGGTTCGATTCCCGGCTCGGGTCTCTGTCTGTGTGGAGTTTGCACATTCTCCTCGTGTCTGCGTGGGTTTCCTCCGGGTGCTCCGGTTTCCTCCCACAGTCCAAAGATGTGCGGGTGAGGTTGATTGGCCAGGTTAAATTGCCCTTAGTGTCCTGAGATGCGTAGATTAGAGGGATTAGTGGGTAAATGTGTAGGGATAGGACCTGGGTGGGATTGTGGTCGGTGCAGACTCGATGGGCCGAATGGCCTCTTTCTGTGCTGTAGGGTTTCTATTCTATATTCTATTCTAGCTATGACTGTAATGCTACATTCTGCACTCTCTCCTTTCCTTCTCTATGAACGGTATGCTTTGTCTGTATAGCGCGCAAGAAACAATACTTCTCACTTTGTCCCAATACACGTGACAATAAATCAAATCATTCCAATATCGCTGGGTGGGAGGGAGGCAGCAAATAGATTCTGGGGGTTATTGATGGGGTGGAGAGATCCCGGTGGGTGTTGGGATGTGGAGATCCCGGTGGGTATTGGGATGTGGAGATCCCGGTGGGTGTTGGGATGTGGAGATCCCGGTGGGTATTGGGATGTGGAGATCCCGGTGGGTATTGGGATGTGGAGATCCCGGTGGGTGTTGGGATGTGGAGATCCCGGTGGGTATTGGGATGTGGAGATCCCGGTGGGTGTTGGGATGTGGAGACCCCGGTGGGTGTTGTGTTAACGGAGTCTCTCTCTCTCTCTCTGCAGTACCTAGTATTGATGGTTATTGTGTATATCTTCGAGACGGCTTCATGTATAACAGCCATCACCCACCGAGATTACGTAAGTACCCAACACTCGCTCAGGAAGCAGCATCAGACTGGCACCTCACCGGCTTGTACACAGCGCTCCCGGCGTTCCCGGGTTACAGAGCGACACTTGGTTCAGGATGAGGGTCACTGGACAGATCCAGCATTTGCTCCCCATTACAGCACAGTTACCGCTGCCTCTCAGTGCCAGGGACCCGGGTTCCATTCCCGGGGGCACGGTGACACAGTGGTTAGCGCTGCTGCCTCACAGCACCAGGGACCCGGGTTCGATTCCCGGGGGCACGGTGACACAGTGGTTACCGCTGCTGCCTCACAGCGCCAGGGACCCGGGTTCCATTCCCGGGGGCACGGTGACACAGTGGTTAGCGCTGCTGCCTCACAGCGCCAGGGACCCGGGTTCGATTCCCGGGGGCACGGTGACACAGTGGTTAGCGCTGCTGCCTCACAGCGCCAGGGACCCGGGTTCGATTCCCGGGGGCACGGTGACACAGTGGTTAGCGCTGCTGCCTCACAGCTCCAGGGACCCGGGTTCCATTCCTGGCTTGGGTCACTGTCTGTGCGGAGTCTGCACGTTCTCCCCGTGTCTGCGTGGGTCTCCTCCCACAGTCCAAAGACGTGCTGGTTAGGTGGATTGGCCATGATAAATTAGTGTCGGGGGACCAGCTGGGGTAAATGCATGGGGTTATGGGGGTAGGGCCTGGGTGGGATTGTGGTTGGTGCAGACTTGATGGGCCGAATGGCCTCCTTCTGCACTGAAGGATTCTGTCTATATCCCTAATTGCCCCTTGGGAAGGGGGTGGGTGAGCCGCCATCTTGAACCCGCTGCAGTCCCCGTGTGGTGTAGGTCCACCCACTGTGCTGTTAGGGAGGGAGTTCCTGGATTTTGACCCCAGCGACAGTGAAGGAACGGCCGATATATTTCCAAGTCGGGATGGTGAGTGACTCGGAGGGGAACCTCCAGGTGGGGGTGTTCCCAGGTATCTGCTGCCCTTGTCCTTCTAGATGGTAGAGGTGGTGGGTTTGGAAGGTGCTGCCTAAGGAGCCTTGGTGAGTTGCTGCGGTGCATCTTGTAGATGGTACACACAGCTGTCACTGTGCGTCGGTGGGGGAGGGAGTGAGTGTTTCTGGTTAGCGTGTCATAGAACATAGAACAATACAGCACAGGAACAGGCCGTTCGGCCCACAATGCTGTACTGAACATGACGCCAAATTAAACTATTCCCTTCCTCCTGCCCTTGCTCCCTATCCCTCTGTTCCTCGCATATTCCTGTCCTTCTCTAAACACCCCTATCGTATCCGCCTCCACCACCACCCCCGGCAGCGCGTTCCGGACACCAACCACTCTCTGTGTAAAAAACCTGCCCCTCACATCTCCTCTGAACTTTTCCCCTCTCACCTCAAGCCCGTGCCCCCGAGTATTCGACATTTCAACTCCTGGGGGAAAGATTCTGATTGTCAACCCTATCTACACCCCTCAGAATTTTATATTCTTCTATCCGGTCCCCCCTCAGCCTCCGCCGCTCCAGAGAAAACAACCCGAGTTTGTCCAGCCTCTCCTTATCACCCAGACCCTCTAATCCAGGCAGCATCCGGGTAAACCTCTCCTCCACCCTCTCCAAAGCCTCCCCATCCTTCCTGTAATGTGGTGACCAGAACTGAACACAATTCTCTCGGTGCGGCCTAACAAAGGTTTTATAAAGCTGCAGCATTGATTTGAGGACATTTTTGTAGTGTTGTCCGAGAGGGGATTGGGGAGATGATGGAAGTGATGTGTTGGTATCTGAAGGTGGGTTGTGGGAGTGAGGGGATTGTGTGGTCCTGTAGCGAGGGTGGGGGGTGGTGTGTCTCGGGCTGTTGGGAGTCTTGTGGAAACTGCTTCTCGGTGAACCCATCTCTCCTGCCTCACAGCTGACCTCCAACCCCAGGTTTGTGAAGAAGCAGATGCTACAGTTCTACGGGGACACTTCCTCAAATGCCGGCCGCGATCTCACCGTGATGTGGAACCGGGTGATGCCACAGGTAAGAACCTGTTACACAGGAACAGGAGGAGGCCATTCAGCCCCTCGAGCCTGTTACACAGGAACAGGAGGAGGCCATTCAGCCCCTCGAGTCTGTTACACAGGAACAGGAGGAGGCCCCATTCAGCCCCTCGAGGCTGTTACACAGGAACAGGAGGAGGCCCCATTCAGCCCCTCGAGCCTGTTACACGGGAACAGGAGGAGGCCACTCAGCCCCTCGAGCCTGTTACACAGGAACAGGAGGAGACCATTCAGCCCCTCGAGCCTGTTACACAGGAACAGGAGGAGGCCATTCAGCCCCTCGAGCCTGTTACACAGGAACAGGAGGAGGCCCCATTCAGCCCCTCGAGCCTGTTACACGGGAACAGGAGGAGGCCACTCAGCCCCTCGAGCCTGTTACACAGGAACAGGAGGAGGCCATTCAGCCCCTCGAGCCTGTTACACAGGAACAGGAGGAGGCCCCATTCAGCCCCTCGAGCCTGTTACACAGGAACAGGAGGAGGCCATTCAGCCCCTCGAGCCAGATGGGCTGGGATGACCTTCCCCGAGTACTCCATGAGTCGGATTTCCTTGTTCCTCAATCTTGGGATTGCGGTGTCCGGTCGGCCTGGCCCGGCGGTGGCAATCGGGTGGACAGTTTCCCTCCCCCTTCACACTGAGCAGGGACGTGGAAAGTTGCTCATTTAGTTGTCGTCTCTGTCTCTCCAGGAGGAATGCTGTGGATCGACGGGGCCTATGGACTGGATCGAGTATACCTCCTTCTTCAGGAGTAGTTTCAATGAGTCCACCGCTCCCTGGCCATTCCAGTGCTGCAAGAGAGATCCAAACTCGGAAATCGCTAACCGGGAGGGATGTATAATTGGTCATCGGGACTTCCTTTACCAGAAGGTGACTGTCCAGCTTGAGGACACAGTCCAGTGTGAATACATCCCGCAGTGTGCCCCATACCCCCGCTCTGCCTTCACAAGCCCCTCATTCACCAACTGCCCCCTCCCCAGGATCAGACAACACACTCCCCCTCAAAAATTCCCTTCCCCTCATTACAATGCGCTCGCTCTATCCCCTCCCCCAGACTGGACTTACGACTCTCACCAACCTTTACAGATGCACCATAGAAAGCATTCTTTCTGGTTGTATCACAGCTTGGTATGGCTCCTGCTCTGCCCAAGACCACAAGAAACTACAAAACATCGTGAATGTAGCCCAATCCATCACGCAAACCAGCCTCCCATCCATTGACTCTGTCTACACTTCCCGCTGCCTCGGAAAAGCAGCCAGCATAATTAAGGACCCCACGCACCCCGGACATTCTCTCTTCCACCTTCTTCCGTCGGGAAAAAGATACAAAAGTCTGAAGTCACGTACCAACTGACTCAAGAACAGCTTCTTCCCTGCTGCTGTCAGACTTTTGAATGGACCTACCTCGCATTAAGTTGATCTTTCTCTACACCCTAGCTATGACTGTAACACATTCTGCACTCTCTCGTTTCCTTCTCTATGAATGGTATGCTTTGTCGGTATAGCGCGCAAGAAACAATCCTTTTCACTATGTTAATACATGTGACAATAATAAATGAAATATTGTGACGCGCTCTCACCTCTCCACACCCTCTCTCACCTGCGGATGTTTTTTGAGTGAAGTCTAATGTGAAATATTTATGTCTCCTCCTCCAGGGTTGTTTTGATTATTTCAGCTCTGCAATCAACAGTTATGCCTGGGGTGTGGCCTGGTTTGGGTTCGCTATTCTGATGTGGACGGTAGGTTCTGGAACCAGTGACATTAAGTTTTACCCTTTGGCATTGTGTGATGAGGGAGCGCCTGCGGCGCGGGGGAGCGCCTGCGGCGCGGGGGAGCGTCTGCGGCGCGGGGGAGCGCCTGCGGCGCGGGGGAGCGCCTGCGGCGCGGGGGAGCGCCTGCGGCGCGGGGGAGCGCCTGCGGCGCGGGGGAGCGCCTGCGGCGCGGGGGAGCGCCTGCGGCGCGGGGGAGCGCCTGCGGCGCGGGGGAGTGTCTGCGGCGCGGGGGAGCGTCTGCGGCGCGGGGGAGCGCCTGCGGCGCGGGGGAGCGCCTGCGGCGCGGGGGAGCGCCTGCGGCGCGGGGGAGCGCCTGCGGCGCGGGGGAGCGTCTGCGGCGCGGGGGAGTGTCTGCGGCGCGGGGGAGCGTCTGCGGCGCGGGGGAGTGTCTGCGGCGCGGGGGAGCGCCTGCGGCGCGGGGGAGTGTCTGCGGCGCGGCGGGGGCGCGCCTGCGGCGCGGGGGAGCGCCTGCGGCGCGGGGGAGCGTCTGCGGCGCGGGGGAGCGCCTGCGGCGCGGCGGGGGAGCGCCTGCGGCGCGGCGGGGGAGCGCCTGCGGCGCGGCGGGGGAGCGCCTGCGGCGCGGCGGGGGAGCGCCTGCGGCGCGGCGGGGGAGCGCCTGCGGCGCGGCGGGGGAGCGCCTGCGGCGCGGCGGAGCGCCTGCGGCGCGGGGGAGCGCCTGCGGCGCGGGGGAGCGCCTGCGGCGCGGGGGAGCGCCTGCGGCGCGGGGGAGCGCCTGCGGCGCGGGGGAGCGCCTGCGCTGAACGGTATCCTCCAACCCCGGAACATAGGACTGGAATTGGGAAATCCCCCCCCACACGGGGCCCCTGCTCCAGTGTCCAAACCTCCATTCTAGTCGTTTGTGTTGCATTTGTGGAATTATTTTTTGGGTCAGTGACGCTGTCACTTTCTCCAGCTTTGGAAGACATTTTTGAGACCTTGTATAGGCTTTTTTGACGCAGGTGTTGCCATAAAGATTGGTATCCAAAGATGTGCAGGTTAGGGTGGATTGGCCACGCTCGATGTGTGGGGTTACAGGGATAAGATGGGGGAGGGGGCCTGGGTGAGATATTGTCAGAGAGTTGGTGCAGACCCGATGGGCCAAATGGCCTCTTCCTGTGCAGTAGGGATTCTGTTAGTTGAAGAGGACAGAGTGGCAGCAGGAAAAATGGAATCTTAGACACGTGGTGACTTTTATATTTGGGGCGAAGATGGAGAGACATTTAAAGGAACCATTCTGAAAGGGGGTTCCGGAGTGGGTTCCTAAATTATAGAAGGTGGCAGGATCGGCAGAGAGAGCAGTTACATGAAGTGAACAGCATTCGAGACTTTATTAGCCGGGACAGAGGGTGCAAGAGCAAGGAGGTTCTGAAAGTCCATATAAAACACCTGGGAGAGGTTGGGAAAGTTCTCCAGGGAGGATAAAGTGGAGAGGGAGGTCGGATCAAGATGTTCAAAATCGCAAGGAGATGTGGGACAGAATAGTGGGAGAGAAATCGTTCCTGTTGGTGACGGGATCGGGGAACACCGATCGAAGGTGTTTGGCAGTAGCAGTGGAGAGGGATTTGATATAATGGACAATACAAGTTAACCCCTATTTTGCCCCATTCTCCTTTTACCCCCCCCCCCCCCCCCCCCCCCCGGGCTTTGCTATGATAATTCGCTCCCTGGTGTTACATTTGAGACACATTTCTGGGGCCCAGTTCAATGGGTTTGGGATGAAACCAGGTTAATGGGACTCTGTTTACAGACAGAGCGTTGATTCTGAGGTGTGAAGTAACTTTGTTCTCTCTCTCTCTCCTAGTTTGTGCTTCTGTTGTTAACCATGTATTATCTGACCACCCTGTGAAATCTCAGCTCGCCCCCCCCAGAGACACACCAACCAATGAGAGACGTGTACATACAAGGAAAGTGATGTCACCACCCGCTTCGATGCTTCAAGAAACGAATGTGATTGTGTGTTTGTGTAATTCTCTTCCAATCCTCCATCGTTCCTGTTAATCCAATCCAGGCCCTCTGTCTTCAGCCCTATGTTCAGTTATGTAATAAACTAACTGTCCATTGGCCAATGTATTGTACTGTCCACATCCCAACACGCAGATACAGAACCTGGAATGATATCCTTCCCAAATCCCATTTTCCCCTCGATCCTCGCGCTCCCGAATGGCAGCTGCAGAGACCTCTTTCCAGTGCTATAGGCAGCAACGGTTTCTAACCACCCGGACACCTCCAGCGAAACTGGATTCTGAAACCATACAGGCTCCAGACTTTGGGAGTTGGGACCTCTTTTCTACCCGGTGGCCCAGTGGTTAGCACTGCTGCCTCAGCGCCAGGGAGCCCGGTTCCCGGCTTGGGTCACTGTCTGTCCGTGCGGAGTCTGCACGTTCTCCCCATGTCTGCGTGGGTTTCCTCAGGGTGGTCCAGTTTCCTCCCACAGTGCTGGTTAGGTGGATTGGCCATGCTAAATTCTCCCTCAGTGTACCCGAACAGGTGCTGGAGTGTGGAGACGAGGGGAATTTCACAGGAACTTCATTGCAGTGTTAATGTACGCCTACTTGTGACAATATTAAATAAACTTAGACTTTAAACTTTATACTTTCCTCGGGTTTGCCTCGCTGTAAACCTGATTTGAGGGGAGGGCATTTCCTCCTCTTCCCCACTGCCCCTGATTTTAAAAATGACCTGTTTCCAATCCCCTGGGTCGAACATTTCTCCCCCTCTCCTGCTCACCCAGCCCTGTGGACGGGGTGAGGTTGGCATTGCCCTGATGGCACAGGGATCTCAGAGACACAAACAAATCGACAGCATTCGGGGGAGAGGGGGGGTGGGGGTGGGAAGGGGAAGGGGTGGGAAGGGGAGAGAGGAGGGGGGGGGGGAAGGGGAGGGCGGGGTTCCCTGCGGCTCCAGGGTGGGGTTGGATTAAAGAGCAGAGTTGGACTTGATGTGATTGGATATTAATTGTTCAGTGTGGATGGATCAATGGTCTTGAAATTTGTCTTTGAACTTTGACCGGTTTGAAAGGGTGCTGGGTAATTGTGTAGTTGACTCCGCAGTATGAAGGGACTGGGGAAGAGGGAGGGTAGTGTGTCGGTATCTGTGACTCGATGAATACCCCACTTTGCGAATGTATTCTGTTGGAAACTAGTTTTGCTTGCTGAACTCTGGGATATTGTAGTGAAATACTGCTTGTATATTTTATATAACCATTAAAAACCTTTTCCACACCAACTGCTGGTCTCAAGTAAGTCTTTCTCTCGAGTGGGAGCCACGCTGGGGTAAGGGGGGGCGGAATGTGTCTCCAGTAAATAAACTGAAGGTCGATAAGTCCCCTGGGCCTGATGAAATGTATCCTAGGATTCTTTGGGAGGCAAGGGATGAGATTGCAGAGCCTTTGGCGTTGATCTTTGGGTCCTCGCTGTCCACGGGGATGGTGCCAGAGGACTGGAGAATGGCGAATGTTGTTCCTCTGTTTAAGAAAGGGAATAGAAATGACCCTGGTAATTATAGACCGGTTAGTCTTACTTCGGTGGTTGGTAAATTGATGGAAAGGGTCCTTAGGGATGGGATTTACGACCATTTAGAAAGATGCGGATTAATCCGAGATAGTCAGCACGGATTCGTGAAGGGCAAGTCGTGCCTCACAAATTTGATAGAATTTTTTGAGGAGGTAACTAAGTGTGTTGATGAAGGTAGGGCAGTTGATGTCATATACATGGATTTTAGTAAGGCGTTTGATAAGGTCCCCCATGGTCGGCTTATGATGAAAGTGAGGAGGTGTGGGATAGAGGGAAAGTTGGCCGATTGGATAGGTAACTGGCTGTCTGACCGAAGACAGAGGGTGGTGGTCGATGGAAAATTTTCGGATTGGAGGCAGGTTGCTAGCGGTGTGCCGCAGGGATCAGTGCTTGGTCCTCTGCTCTTTGTGATTTTTATTAATGACTTAGAGGAGGGGGCTGAAGGGTGGATCAGTAAATTTGCTGATGACACCAAGATTGGTGGAGTAGTGGATGAGGTGGAGGGCTGTTGTAGGCTGCAAAGAGACATAGATAGGATGCAAAGCTGGGCTGAAAAATGGCAAATGGAGTTTAACCCTGATAAATGTGAGGTGATTCATTTTGGTAGGACTAATTTAAATGTGGATTACAGGGTCAAAGGTAGGGTTCTGAAGACTGTGGAGGAACAGAGAGATCTTGGGGTCCATATCCACAGATCTCTAAAGGTTGCCAGTCAAGTGGATAGAGCTGTGAAGAAGGCCTATAGTGTGTTAGCTTTTATTAACAGGGGGTTGGAGTTTAAGAGCCGTGGGGTTAAGCTGCAACTGTACAGGACCTTGGTGAGACCACATTTGGAATATTGTGTGCAGTTCTGGTCACCTCACTATAGGAAGGATGTGGAAGCGCTGGAAGGAGTGCAGAGGAGATTTACCAGGATGCTGCCTGGTTTGGAGGGTAGGTCATATGAGGAAAGGTTGAGGGAGCTAGGGCTGTTCTCTCTGGAGCGGAGGAGGCTGAGGGGAGACTTAATAGAGGTGTATAAAATGATGAAGGGGATAGATAGAGTGAACGTTCAAAGACTATTTCCTCGGGTGGATGGAGCTATTACAAGGGGGCATAACTATAGGGTTCATGGTGGGAGATATAGGAAGGATATCAGAGTTAGGTTCTTTACGCAGAGAGTGGTTGGGGTGTGGAATGGACTGCCTGCAGTGATAGTGGAGTCAGACACTTTAGAAACATTTAAGCGGTTATTGGATAGGCACATGGAGCACACCAGGATGATAGGGAGTGGGATAGCTTGATCTTGGTTTCAGATAAAGCTCGGCACAACATCGTGGGCCGAAGGGCCTGTTCTGTGCTGTACTGTTCTATGTTCTATGTTCTAAGTATGGAACCCGATCCACTGGGAGTCACCGCTTGGTATCCCAGGAGTCATGAGATCGAGTTTCTTCACTCGCAGAGGGCAAGGCCAGTGTTTATCATCCAACAACACAACCATCAATGTGGATGAAGTAGAAAGGGTCAAGAGCATCAAGTTTTTCGGTGTCCAGATCACCAACAACCTGTCCTGGTCCCCCCACGCCGACACTATAGTTAAGAAAGCCCCACCAACGCCTCTACTTTCTCAGGAGACTAAGGAAATTTGGCGTGTCAGTTACGACTCTCTCCAACTTTTACAGATGCTCCATGGAAAGCATTCTTTCTGGTTGTACCACAGCTTGGTATGGCTCCTGCTCTGCCCAAGACCGCAAGGAATGACAAAAGGTTGTGAATGTGGCCCAATCCATCACGCAAACCAGCCTCCCATCCATTGACTCTGTCTACACTTCCCGCTGCCTCGGGAAAAGCAGCCAGCATAATTAAGGACCCCACGTACCCCGGACATTCTCTCTTCCACCTTCTTCCTTTGGGAAAAAGATACAAAAGTCTGAGGTCACGCACCAATCGGTTTCCTCCCACAGTCCATAGATGTGTGGGTTACGTGGATTGGCCAGGGTAAATTGCCCCTTGGTGTCATGGGAACTAGCTGGGGTAAATGCATGGGGTTATGGGGATAGGGCCTGGGTGGGATTGTGGTTGGTGCAGACTCGATGGGCCAAATGGCTCCTCCTTCACTGTAGGGATTCTATGACCTCTATGATTGTGTGAGAGAGAAACGGGGCGAAGGTTTTATGTTTGGATGTCTCCATGTCTTGTTTGTCTATTCAGTGAGTTCCACAAGGGCCAGTCTGGGTAAAGTTGGCAGCTTTCCTTCCCAGATGTATGGTTCCCTCCAGTTCCAGCTGCTGGTTTTCCTCTGGAACATCTGGCTGTGTTGTCCCTCGGGTAAAGGGACTGCGAGAGAGGGCTGACCCTCTAGTGTCCCTCGCTGGGCTAAATCCCAATCCTGCGCAGTCACAGAACCCTCCCTCCTCTCTTGGAAGTGATGGAACTCTGGGATGTTGGAAAAGTAATCTGCCTCTGGGACCCATGCTCAACTTTCATTCCAACTCCCATCAACAGAGACAGAGATTAATCCCAGTGAGCCAATGGGACACCGTTCTCTCTCTCCCTCTCGCAGGGAGCAGGAACTGTGCTTCCTCTGGGTGATGCCCTGGTCAGACCCCACCCGGGGTCAGTGTGAACAGTTCTGAGCCCCCGCCACACCTCGGGCAGCGAAACACTGACCCTCGGAGGGAGCGCGGCATCGATTTACCAGAAGGAGACCAGCGCTGCGAGGGTTTATTCACGAGGCGAGATTTAAGAGAAACAAGACTGGTATTCCCTGGAATTTAGAAGGTTAACGGAGGGAGAGAGATTTGATTGCAGTTTTCGGGATATTAAGGAGGGATAGATAGGGGTCGAGAGAGAGATTGCCACGGATTGGGGGGAGTCTCTGACCAGCGGCGGGGGGGGAGTCTCTGACCGGGGGGGGGAGAGTCTCTGACCAGCGGCGGGGGGGGGGAGTCTCTGACCAGCGGCGGGGGGGGGAGTCTCTGACCAGCGGCGGGGGGGAGCCTCTGACCGGGGGGGGGGGAGTCTCTGACCAGCGGCGGGGGGGGAGTCTCTGACCAGCGGCGGGGGGGGAGTCTCTGACCAGCGGCGGGGGGGGAGTCTCTGACCAGCGGCGGGGGGGGAGTCTCTGACCGGGGGGCAGAGAAAAGTGAGAGGCGGCCTTTTCGGGAGTGAAATATCGGTGTCACAAATAGGCTTACATTAACACTGCAATGAAGTTACTGTGAAAATCCCCCAGTCGCCACGCCCCGGCGCCTGTTTGGGTACGCTGAGGGAAAATGTAGCATAGCCAATCCACCTAACCAGCACTGTGGGAGGAAACTGGACCACCCGGAGGAAACCCACGCAGACACGGGGAGAACGTGCAGACTCCACACCCACAGTGACCCGAGCCAGGAATGGAACCCGGGTCCCTGGCGCTGTGAGGCAGCAGCGCTAACCACTGTGTCACCGTGCCCCCGGGAATCGAACCCGGGTCCCTGGCGCTGTGAGGCAGCAGCGCTAACCACTGTGTCACTGTGCCCCCGGGAATCGAACCCGGGTCCCTGGTGCTGTGAGGCAGCAGCGCTAACCACTGTGTCACCGTGCCCCCAGGAATCGAACCCGGGTCCCTGGCGCTGTGAGGCAGCAGCGCTAACCCTCCGTGCCACCGTGCCCCCGGGAATCGAACCCGGGTCCCTGGCACTGTGAGGCAGCAGCGCTAACCACTGTGTCACCGTGCCCCCGGGAATCGAACCCGGGTCCCTGGCGCTGTGAGGCAGCAGCGCTAACCACTGTGTCACCGTGTCCCCGGGAATCGAACCCGGGTCCCTGGCGCTGTGAGGCAGCAGCGCTAACCACTGTGTCACCGTGCCCCCGGGAATCGAACCCGGGTCCCTGGCGCTGTGAGACAGCAGCGCTAACCACTGTGTCACCGTGCCCCCGGGAATCGAACCCGGGTCCCTGGCGCTGTGAGGCGGCAGCGCTAACCACTGTGCCACAGGGAGAAGGTTGGAACTCAAAAGTATGAAGTTGGAGGATTGGGAGATGTTCTGAATACAGCAAAGAAGGACAAAGAGATTGATTAAGAGGGAAACACAGAGTATGAGAGTAACAGAAAAGTCGTCTGGAAAAGGATTAGTGAAGTCAAATGTAGGTTCCCTTGTTACCTTCCAAAATTCTGGAACATTCCTGGCAGATTGGAGAGTGCCCAATATAACTCCGCTATCTAAAAATGGAGGAAAGGTGAAAACCGGGAATTATAGGCCGGTTAGCCGGACATCAGTGATCAGGAAAATGTTAGAGTCTATTATAAAGGATGTGATAACAGGACACTTAGAAAATATCAAAGTCAACCTGGATTTATGAGGGAAATCTTGTTTGACAAACCTACAGAAGATTGTAAAGGATGTAACGAGCAGGATGGATAAAGGAGAACCTGCAGATGCGATGTATTTGGATTGTCAGAAAGCTTTTTGATAAAGTCCCACAAGAGGTTAGTGTGTAAAATTAAAGCACACGGGATTGGAGCTGATATATTGAGAATTGGTAAGCAGATGGGAACCAGACGAGTCGGAATAAATGGGTCTTTTTCAACGTCGTCTACCTGATACGCTGCAAGAAAGGATGTCCCGAGGCATGGTACATTGGGGAAACCATGCAGACGCTACGACAACGGATGAATGAACACCGCTCGACAATCACCAGGCAAGACTGTTCTCTTCCTGTCGGGGAGCACTTCAGCGGTCACGGGCATTCAGCCTTGGATCTTCAGGTAAGCGTTCTCCAAGGCGGCCTTCACGACACACGACAGCGCAGAGTCGCTGAGCAGAAACTGATAGCCAAGTTCCGCACACATGAGGACGGTCTAAACCGGGATGTTGGATTTATGTCACATTATCAGTAACCCCCACAGCTTGCCTCCTGGACTTGCAGAATTTCACTGGCTGTTCTGTCTGGAGACAATACACATCTCTTTAACCTGTGTTGAATGCTCCCTCCACCCACATTGTCTGTGCATTTAAGACCTGGCTGGATGTAGAGATTTGCATTCTAATCAGTATTCTGTAATTTGATTTCTGTGTCTGTGCACTGTTTGAGAACAGAGACCACTCCATCTGACGAAGGAGCATTGCTCCGAAAGCTTATGGTATTTGCTACCAAATAAACCTGTTGGACTTTAACCTGGTGTTGTGAGACTTCTTACTGTGCTTACCCCAGTCCAACGCCGGCATCTCCACATCTTTTTCTAAGAGCCAGATAGTGACGAGCAGGTGCCACAGGAATTAGTGTTTGGGCCCGAGCTATGAACAATATACATCATTCACTTGAATGAGGGAACTAAATGTAATATTCCCAAGTTTGCTGCTAGGACGGAACTTGCCGGGAATGGGAGTGGTGAGGAGGATGTTAAGAGAATTCGAGATGATTTAGACAAACTGAATGAGTGGCAAGTACAGTATAGCGTGGGTAAATGTGCAGTTATCCACTTCAGACAGAGAAACAGAAGGGCACAGTAGCTCTGTAACCTCCTCCAGACCCTACACCCCCTCCCTATCACTGTAACCTTCTCCAGCCCCGACATCCCCTCCCTATCTCTGTAACCTCCTCCAGCCCCTACACCCCCTCCCTATCTCTGTAACCTCCTCCAGCCCCTACACCCCTCCCTATCTCTGTAACCTCTTCCAGCCCCTACACCCCTCCCTATCTCTGTAACCTCCTCCAGCCCCTACACCACCCCTATCTCTGTAACCTCCTCCAGCCCCTACACCCCCTCCCTATCTCTGTAACCTCCTACACCCCTCCCTATCTCCGTAACCTCCTCCAGCCCCTACACCCCTCCCTATCTCTGTAACCTCCTCCAGCCCCTACATCCCCTCCCTATCTCTGTAACCTCCTCCAGCCCCTACACCCCTCCCTATCTCTGTAACCTCCTCCAGCCCCTACACCCCCCCTATCTCTGTAACCTCCTCCAGCCCCTACACCCCCTCCCTATCTCTGTAACCTCCTACACCCCTCCCTATCTCCGTAACCTCCTCCAGCCCCTACACCCCTCCCTCTCTCTGAAACCTCCTCCAGCCCCTACACCCCTCCCTATCTCCGTAACCTCCTCCAGCTCCTACACCCCCTCCCTATCTCTGTAACCTCCTCCACCCCTACACCCCCTCCCTATCTCTGTAACCTCCTCCACTCCTACACCCCTCCCTGTCTCTGTAATCCCCTCCAGCCCTACACCCCCTCCCTATCTCTGTAATCTCCTCCAGCCCCTCCCTATCTCTGTAACCTCCTCCAGCCCCTACACCCCTCCCTATCTCTGTAACCTCCTCCAGCCCCTACACCCCCTCCCTATCTCTGTAACCTCCTCCAGCCCCTACACCCCTCCCTATCTCTGTAACCTCCTCCAGCCCTTACACCCCCTCCAGCCCTTACACCCCTTCCCTATCTCTGTAATCACCTCCAGCCCCTACACCCCTCAATATCTCTGTAACCTCCTCCAGCCCCTACGCCCCTCCCTATCTCTGTAACCTCCTCCAGCCCCTACACGCCTCCCTTTCTCCGTAACCTCCTCCAGCCCTTACACCCCCTCCCTATCTCTGTAACCTCCTCCAGCCCCTGCACCCCCTCCGTATCTCTGTAACCTCCTCCAGCACCTACACCCCTCCCTATCTCTGTAACCTCCTCCAGCCCCTATACTCCTCCCTATCTCTGTAACCTCCTCCAGCCCCTACACCCCTCCCTATCTCTGTAACCTCCTCCAGCCCCCTACACCCCTCCCTATCTCTGTAACCTCCTCCAGCCCCTACACCCCTCCCTATCTCTGTAACCTCCTCCAGCCCCTACACCCCTCCCTATCTCTGTAACCTCCTCCAGCCCCTACACCCCTCCCTATCTCTGTAACCTCCTCCAGCCCCTACACCCCTCCCTATCTCTGTAACCTCCTCCAGCCCCTACACCCCTCCCTATCTCTGTAACCTCCTACAGCCCCCTACACCCCTCCCTATCTCTGTAACCTCCTCCAGCCCCTACACCCCTCCCTATCTCTGTAACCTCCTCCAGCCCCTACACCCCTCCCTATCTCTGTAACCTCCTCCAGCCCCTACACCCCTACCTATCTCTGTAACCTCCTCCAGCCCCTACACCCCTCGCTATCTCTGTAACCTCCTCCAGCCCCTACACCCCTCCCTATCTCTGTAACCTCCTCCAGCCCCTACACCCCTCCCTATCTCTGTAACCTCCTCCAGCCCCTACACCCCTCCCTATCTCTGTAACCTCCTCCAGCCCCTACACCCCTCCCTATCTCTGTAACCTCCTCCAGCCCCTACACCCCTCCCTATCTCTGTAACCTCCTCCAGCCCCTACACCCCTCCCTATCTCTGTAACCTCCTCCAGCCCCTACACCCCTCCCTATCTCTGTAACCTCCTCCAGCCCCTACACCCCTCCCTATCTCTGTAACCTCCTACAGCCCCCTACACCCCTCCCTATCTCTGTAACCTCCTCCAGCCCCTACACGCCTCCCTTTCTCCGTAACCTCCTCCAGCCCTTACACCCCTCCCTATCTCTGTAACCTCCTCCAGCCCGACACCCCTCCCTATCTCTGTAACCTCCTCCAGCCCCTGCACCCCCTCCGTATCTCTGTAACCTCCTCCAGCCCCTACACCCCTCCCTATCTCTGTAACCTCCTCCAGCCCCTATACTCCTCCCTATCTCTGTAACCTCCTCCAGCCCCTACACCCCTCCCTATCTCTGTAACCTCCTCCAGCCCCCTACACCCCTCCCTATCTCTGTAACCTCCTCCAGCCCCCTACACCCCTCCCTATCTCTGTAACCTCCTCCAGCCCCTACACCCCTCCCTATCTCTGTAACCTCCTCCAGCCCCTACACCCCTCCCTATCTCTGTAACCTCCTCCAGCCCCTACACCCCTCCCTATCTCTGTAACCTCCTCCAGCCCCTACACCCCTCCCTATCTCTGTAACCTCCTACAGCCCCCTACACCCCTCCCTATCTCTGTAACCTCCTCCAGCCCTACACCCCTCCCTATCTCTGTAAACCTCCTCCAGCCCCTACACCCCTCCCTATCTCTGTAACCTCCTCCAGCCCCTACACCCCTCCCTATCTCTGTAACCTCCTCCAGCCCCTACACCCCCTCCCTATCTCTGTAACCTCCTCCAGCCCCTACACCCCCTCGCTATCTCTATAACCTCCTCCAGCCCCTACACCCCTCCCTATCTCTGTAACCTCCTCCAGCCCCTACACCCCTCCCTATCTCTGTAACCTCCTCCAGCCCCTACACCCCTCCCTATCTCTGTAACCTCCTCCAGCCCCTACACCCCTCCCTATCTCTGTAACCTCCTCCAGCCCCTACACCCTCCCTTATCTCTGTAACCTCCTCCAGCCCCTACACCCCTCCCTATCTCTGTAACCTCCTACAGCCCCCTACACCCCTCCCTATCTCTGTAACCTCCTCCAGCCCCTACACCCCTCCCTATCTCTGTAACCTCCTCCAGCCCCTACACCCCTCCCTATCTCTGTAACCTCCTCCAGCCCCTACACCCCTCCCTATCTCTGTAACCTCCTCCAGCCCCTACACCCCTCCCCTATCTCTGTAACCTCCTCCAGCCCCTACACCCCTCCCTATCCCTGTAACCTCCTCCAGCCCCTACACCCCTCCCTATCTCTGTAACCTCCTCCAGCCCCTACACCCCTCCCTATCTCTGTAACCTCCTCCAGCCCCTACACCCTCCCTATCTCTGTAACCTCCTCCAGCCCCTACACCCCTCCCTATCTCTGTAACCTCCTACAGCCCCCTACACCCCTCCCTATCTCTGTAACCTCCTCCAGCCCCTACACCCCTCCCTATCTCTGTAACCTCCTCCAGCCCCTACACCCCTCCCTATCTCTGTAACCTCCTCCAGCCCCTACACCCCTCCCTATCTCTGTAACCTCCTCCAGCCCCTACACCCCTCCCTATCTCTGTAACCTCCTCCAGCCCCTACACCCCTCCCTATCTCTGTAACCTCCTCCAGCCCCTACACCCCTCCCTATCTCTGTAACCTCCTCCAGCCCCTACACCCCTCCCTATCTCTGTAACCTCCTACAGCCCCTACACCCCTCCCTATCCCTGTAACCTCCTCCAGCCCCTACAACCTGGGGTAGCACGGTGGTTAGCGCTGCTGCCTCACAGCGCCAGGGACTCGGGTTCCATTCCCGGCTCGGGTCACTGCCTGTGTGGAATCTGCACGTTCTCCCCGTGTCTGTGGGTTTCCTCCGGGTGCTCCGGTTTCCTCCCACACTCCGAAAGATGTGCGGGTTAGGTGGATTGGCCGTGCTAAATTGCCCCATTGTGTCAGGGGGACTAGCTAGGGTAAATGCATGGGGTTCTGGGGATAGGGTCTGGGTGGGATTGTAGTCGGTGCAGACTCGATGGGCTGAATGGCCTCCTTCTGCATTGTAGGGATTCTATGATCTAACTCCCCACCACCCCCGAGTTTTTTGCGCTTCTCCAATTCCGGCCTCTCGAGCATCCCCCGATTCCATCGCCCCGCCATTGGCGGCCGTGCCTTCAGCTGCCCGGGGGGGGGGGACCCTCAGCTCTGGAATTCCCCTCCCTAAACCTCTCCGCCTCTCTCTCATTATCCTCTCTCTCTCTCTCTTTCTGTCTTTCTCTCTCTCTGTCTCTCTCTCTGTCTGTCTCTCTCTCTCTCTCTCTGTCTCTGTCTCACTCTCTCTCTGTCTCTCTCTCTCTCTCTCTCTCACTCTCTCTCTCTCTCTCTCTCTCTCTGTCTCTCTCTCTCTCTGTCTCTCTCTCTCTCTCTTTCTCTCTCTCTCTCTCTCTCTGTCTCTCTCTCTGTCTCTCTCTCTGTCTCTGTCTCTCTCTGTGTCTCTCTCTCTGTCTCTGTCTCTCTCTGTGTCTCTCTCTGTCTCTCTCTCTCTCTGTCTCTCTCTCTGTCTCTCTCTCTGTCTCTGTCTCTCTCTGTGTCTCTCTCTGTCTCTCTCTCTCTCTGTCTCTCTCTCTCTCTTTTTCTCTCTCTGTCTCTCCCCAGCTTCCTAAACTGGGGGGGGGGGGGGGATTTTGCGTTGCTGCCCCCTCTCTTGGTCTAGACCCCAGCCAGAAGCAGCATCGCCCTGTGAATAGGGCAGTGTTTACAACAACAAAACCTCAGTCAGACAGACAGAGCTGACAAAACTCCTAGGGACTGAAGATGCCTCCTGCTCTTGTGAGACACGGAGAGAGAAACCAGTTCCACCAGTTTCACTGGTCCCAAAACAAACACTGGAGTGAGTCAGCAACTCAACCCTCATCCCCCACCCTCTCTCTGATGTCAGACACAGCTCCTCAACCTCACCCCCTACCCCAGTGAGAGTCAGTGTGTGTGGAACCCGTACCCCAGTGAGAGTCAGTGTGTGTGGGACCCGTACCCCAGTGAGAGTCAGTGTGTGTGGGACCCGTACCCCAGTGAGAGTCAGTGTGTGTGGAACCCGTACCCCAGTGAGAGTCAGTGTGTGTGGGACCCGTACCCCAGTGAGAGTCAGTGTGTGTGGGACCCGTACCCCAGTGAGAGTCAGTGTGTGTGGGACCCGTACCCCAGTGAGAGTCAGTGTGTGTGGGACCCGTACCCCAGTGAGAGTCAGTGTGTGTGGGACCCGTACCCCAGTGAGAGTCAGTGTGTGTGGGACCCGTACCCCAGTGAGAGTCAGTGTGTGTGGGACCCGTACCCCAGTGAGAGTCAGTGTGTGTGGGACCCCTACCCCAGTCAGAGTCAGTGTGTGTGGAACCCGTACCCCAGTGAGAGTCAGTGTGTGTGGGACCCGTACCCCAGTGAGAGTCAGTGTGTGTGGAACCCGTACCCCAGTGAGAGTCAGTGTGTGTGGAACCCGTACCCCAGTGAGAGTCAGGGTGTGTGGGACCCGTACCCCAGTGAGAGTCAGTGTGTGTGGGACCCGTACCCCAGTGAGAGTCAGTGTGTGTGGGACCCCTACCCCAGTGAGAGTCAGTGTGTGTGGAACCCCTACCCCAGTGAGAGTCAGTGTGTGTGGGACCCCTACCCCAGTGAGAGTCAGTGTGTGTGGAATCCGTACCCCAGTGAGAGTCAGTGTGTGAGGGACCCGTACCCCAGTGAGAGTCAGTGTGTGTGGAACCCATACCCCAGTGAGAGTCAGTGTGTGTGGAATCCATACCCCAGTGAGAGTCAGTGTGTGTGGAACCCGTACCCCAGTGAGAGTCAGTGTGTGTGGAACCCGTACCCCAGTGAGAGTCAGTGTGTGTGGAACCCGTACCCCAGTGAGAGTCAGTGTGTGTGGGACCCGTACCCCAGTGAGAGTCAGTGTGTGTGGAACCCGTACCCCAGTGAGAGTCAGGGTGTGTGGGACCCGTACCCCAGTGAGAGTCAGTGTGTGTGGGACCCGTACCCCAGTGAGAGTCAGTGTGTGTGGGACCCGTACCCCAGTGAGAATCAGTGTGTGTGGGACCCATACCCCAGTGAGAGTCAGTGTGTGTGGGACCCGTACCCCAGTGAGAGTCAGTGTGTGTGGGACCCCTACCCCAGTCAGAGTCAGTGTGTGTGGAACCCGTACCCCAGTGAGAGTCAGTGTGTGTGGGACCCGTACCTTACCACACACCCCGTGTACAGCACGGGGTTAGATACAGAGTAAAGCTCCCTCTACACTGTCCCCATCAAACACTCCCAGGACAGGTACAGCACGGGGTTAGATACAGAGTAAAGCTCCCTCTACACTGTCCCCCATCAAACACTCCCAGGACAGGTACAGCACGGGGTTAGATACAGAGTAAAGCTCCCTCTACACTGTCCCCATCAAACACTCCCAGGACAGGTACAGCACGGGGTTAGATACAGAGTAAAGCTCCCTCTACACTGTCCCCATCAAACACTCCCAGGACAGGTACAGCATGGGGTTAGATACAGAGTAAAGCTCCCTCTACACTGTCCCCCATCAAACACTCCCAGGACAGGTACAGCACGGGGTTAGATACAGAGTAAAGCTCCCTCTACACTGTCCCCCATCAAACACTCCCAGGACAGGTACAGCACGGGGTTAGATACAGAGTAAAGCTCCCTCTACACTGTCCCCCATCAAACACTCCCAGGACAGGTACAGCACGGGGTTAGATACAGAGTAAAGCTCCCTCTACACTGTCCCCCATCAAACACTCCCAGGACAGGTACAGCACGGGGTTAGATACAGAGTAAAGCTCCCTCTACACTGTCCCCATCAAACACTCCCAGGACAGGTACAGCACGGGGTTAGATACAGAGTAAAGCTCCCTCTACACTGTCCCCATCACACATTCCCAGGACAGGTACAGCACGGGGTTAGATACAGAGTAAAGCTCCCTCTACACTGTCCCCATCAAACACTCCCAGGACAGGTACAGCACGGGGTTAGATACAGAGTAAAGCTCCCTCTACACTGTCCCCATCACACATTCCCAGGACAGGTACAGCACGGGGTTAGATACAGAGTAAAGCTCCCTCTACACTGTCCCCATCAAACACTCCCAGGACAGGTACAGCACGGGGTTAGATACAGAGTAAAGCTCCCTCTACACTGTCCCCATCACACATTCCCAGGACAGGTACAGCACGGGGTTAGATACAGAGTAAAGCTCCCTCTACACTGTCCCCATCAAACACTCCCAGGACAGGTACAGCACGGGGTTAGATACAGAGTAAAGCTCCCTCTACACTGTCCCCATCAAACACTCCCAGGACAGGTACAGCACGGGGTTAGATACAGAGTAAAGCTCCCTCTACACTGTCCCCATCAAACACTCCCAGGACAGGTACAGCACGGGGTTAGATACAGAGTAAAGCTCCCTCTACACTGTCCCCATCAAACACTCCCAGGACAGGTACAGCACGGGGTTAGATACAGAGTAAAGCTCCCTCTACACTGTCCCCCATCAAACACTCCCAGGACAGGTACAGCACGGGGTTAGATACAGAGTAAAGCTCCCTCTACACTGTCCCCCATCAAACACTCCCAGGACAGGTACAGCACGGGGTTAGATACAGAGTAAAGCTCCCTCTACACTGTCCCCCATCAAACACTCCCAGGACAGGTACAGCACGGGGTTAGATACAGAGTAAAGCTCCCTCTACACTGTCCCCCATCAAACACTCCCAGGACAGGTACAGCACGGGGTTAGATACAGAGTAAAGCTCCCTCTACACTGTCCCCATCAAACACTCCCAGGACAGGTACAGCACGGGGTTAGATACAGAGTAAAGCTCCCTCTACACTGTCCCCATCACACATTCCCAGGACAGGTACAGCACGGGGTTAGATACAGAGTAAAGCTCCCTCTACACTGTCCCCATCAAACACTCCCAGGACAGGTACAGCACGGGGTTAGATACAGAGTAAAGCTCCCTCTACACTGTCCCCATCACACATTCCCAGGACAGGTACAGCACGGGGTTAGATACAGAGTAAAGCTCCCTCTACACTGTCCCCATCAAACACTCCCAGGACAGGTACAGCACGGGGTTAGATACAGAGTAAAGCTCCCTCTACACTGTCCCCATCACACATTCCCAGGACAGGTACAGCACGGGGTTAGATACAGAGTAAAGCTCCCTCTACACTGTCCCCATCAAACACTCCCAGGACAGGTACAGCACGGGGTTAGATACAGAGTAAAGCTCCCTCTACACTGTCCCCCATCAAACACTCCCAGGACAGGGACAACACGGGGTTAGATACAGAGTAAAGCTCCCTCTACACTGTCCCCATCAAACACTCCCAGGACAGGTACAGCACGGGGTTAGATACAGAGTAAAGCTCCCTCTACACTGTCCCCATCAAACACTCCCAGGACAGGGACAACACGGGGTTAGATACAGAGTAAAGCTCCCTCTACACTGTCCCCATCAAACACTCCCAGGACAGGTACAGCATGGGGTTAGATACAGAGTAAAGCTCCCTCTACACTGTCCCATCAAACACTCCCAGGACAGGGACAACACAGGGTTAGATACAGAGTAAAGCTCCCTCTACACTGTCCCCATCAAACACTCCCAGGACAGGTACAGCACGGGGTGAGATACAGAGTAAAGCTCCCTCTACACTGTCCCCCATCAAACACTCCCAGGACAGGTACAGCACGGGGTTAGATACAGAGTAAAGCTCCCTCTACACTGTCCCCCATCAAACACTCCCAGGACAGGTACAGCACGGGGTTAGATACAGAGTAAAGCTCCCTCTACCCTGTCCCCATCAAACACTCCCAGGACAGGTACAGCACAGGGTTAGATACAGAGTAAAGCTCCCTCTACACTGTCCCCATCAAACACTCCCAGGACAGGTACAGCACGGGGTGAGATACAGAGTAAAGCTCCCTCTACACTGTCCCCCATCAGACACTCCCAGGACAGGTACAGCACGGGGTTAGATACAGAGTAAAGCTCCCTCTACACTGTCCCCATCAAACACTCCCAGGACAGGGACAGCACGGGGTTAGATACAGAGTAAAGCTCCCTCTACACTGTCCCCCATCAAACACTCCCAGGACAGGTACAGCACGGGGTTAGATACAGAGTAAAGCTCCCTCTACACTGTCCCCATCAAACACTCCCAGGACAGGTACAGCACGGTGTTAGATACAGAGTAAAGCTCCCTCTCCACTGTCCCCATCAAACACTCCCAGGACAGGTACAGCACGGGGTTAGATACAGAGGGTTTTAATGAAGCGTTTGAATGGGGTTGGAGCCAGGGTTTGACACACGAACCCACTCCTGTCACGGTGGGAGTTGAGCAGACGAGAGTTGGACTGACTGAGTTTCCACGTTGAGAGTTCTCCGCTGCCGATTCTCTTGGGGTTTGTCCAGGCGGATTTGGGTGAGTTTGTGTCAGAGTTCCGTGCAGTCACTGCCAATGCTCCGAGTCTCCCCCTGATCCCCGCCATCTCGCAACACTCACCCGCCACCCGCGACCCTGCCCCCCCCCCCCCCATCCTTCTCCAGCAATGCCGCAGATAACCGAGCAGAAGCAGAATGTCCAGCCCCGCTGGTCAAAGGTCATCCTCCGACCTTTCCCCTCTCGCTCCCAGCGAAAAGCTTCCATCGTTGCCGGTGGACATTGCCTGGGTGCCTCTCTGTTGCGGTTGTCACTGGCTCCGGGGGCCTGGCCAGTGTGGGAAGGGGTCGGCGGACGGCGGGGTGGAGAGGTCGGGGGAGGGGGGAGTGGCAGGGGGCATTTCCAGAGGGTTCAGTCTGGTCGTACTAGGCCGAGGCATCTCGATCTCAGTGTCAGGACAGTGTCAGTGGGGGGAGGGGGTGCCTGGGACCCGAGGGGGGCTGGAGTCATGTTGGGGGGGGCGGGGGGGGGGCGGTCATGGTGAGGGTGTGGGGAGGATGGGTGAATTGAGGGGAGAGGAGAGGGGAGGAGGGAGAGAGATCTGTGACTGAGGGAATATCTCTCCGAGCCCCCCCTCCCCCCCCCCCTTCTCCTCAACGCCCCCCCCCCCGCCCCCGGTCCTGATGGGTCAGTGTTGGGTTTTACCCCCACATGGCCACATCAGCAGAAGCTGCGTTCAGGCCTGTCCACCCGCCCCGGCCTGTGGGGAGCTCCCTCCGAGTGTCGGTGCGTCCACCCACGCCCCAGCTGGTAGAGGGGAGGGCCGGGTGGCCCGGGGGGCTGGTTGCCATAGCGACTGGGGACCAGCACAGTGCCGTGCCGACCCGGGAAGCCATGGAGGGCAGTGTGGGGGTGGGGTGGGGGCTGGGAGGGGCCGGGGTGGCGGGGACCCTTCCCCGAGCCGCGCCTCTCCCCCGGAGGGTCAGCAGTGCGGCCCTCTGGCCTGACCTCTGACCTGACCGCTGGCCCCGCCTGGTAGGTAACCATCACCTCTCGGTAGTGGTGCGGGGTCAGGGTGGAGGGGAACTGCCCCCCCCACTCGGGGCTGGGGGCGTACGGGTTCTGGATGGGCTCCTGCGGGTAGGCGGGACCCCGGGGGTGGGCTCCGGTGTGCAGGGTACAGGACCAGGCCGCAGGTCGCAGAGCGCGGACCAAGGCTGGATGGACGGTGCGGGAATGGGCAGCCATTGGGCACCGGGGACCGCCGGGTCTGTGGCCTGCTCCCTCGGAGGGAGCCCAGCCCCGGGGGGAGGCCCTGGATTGGGAGCGGGACAGGGGCTCAGAGCCGGGACCCCTCCCGGAGCCCACCGCCCCAGCGTCACCGGGGTCTGACCGACTGCGGGGGTGAGCCATCTGTGTACCCCTGCCATCCTCCCGGGGGAACCCCGCTATCTGGTCCCTGTGCCGATAGGGCAAGGGGCAGCCCAGGGCGTGGGAGGGGGGAGAGGCGGGCCGCGGGATCCTGCTGTGCTGGCGGGGGGCGGCGGGGTTCTCCCTCCAGTCGGGCAGCCCTGGCAGGTTAACGTAGGTAGGCTCGGGGGCATGGTTCCCCGCGACCGGGCAGGGGGAGGGGGCGGGGGGATCGGGGCAGGCTGGGTGAACCCCTGGGCCCAGGCAGGTGGAGGAAGGGGGACGGTGACACTCTGACCCCGCTCGGCAGACCCTCCCCCGCACCGGGCAGGGGTTAGGGTGGTAACCCGAGGGGTGGGGTACACTGCCTGCTCGAAGCAGCGGGGGGGCCTCGGGGGGGAGGGGCTGGCTGGGTATGATGGGGTGCCCATAACCCCCCTTCGGCTGAGGGGGTTCCCAACGCAGGAGGATGGGGGGAGAGACCCTCAGGTCAAGCCAGGACTGCCCAGGGTCAGCTCCAATCTCGGCGTACAGCTCATTCTCAGCCTCCACGCTGGCAGTCCCCTTCCCGTGGGGGTCCCGCGCTGAAGCCCAGCCGAGCATTCCCAGCGGGAAGGAGCCTGGAGTCTCAGAATGCTGTCCCGAGGCGGGAACCTGGGATGGGAGCAGTGGGGAAAGGGGACAGGAAGGGAGACTGGCGAGAGAACGCGACTTGGGGAGGGTCCCAGGGGCGCAGGCGGCAGGGTTGGGCTGAGGCGGTTGTAGAGGCGGGGGAGGGGGCCGAGGGGGTGGAGGGGGCAAACAGGGGAAGGCAGCCACGGACTGGCAGCGGAGTACAGGCCTGGGTGGGTAACCCTGCGGCGGGCTGGGGGTCCCACTCTTAGAGGACAAGGTGGTCCCTGGGGGAGAGTGGGGCTGGAGGCGAGGGGACGGGGGGACTGGGTGAGGGGTGTGGGAGGATGGAGGCGGTTCTGGGAGTGTGTGGGTGGAATCGCCGATACTACAGTGGGAGATGGGACCACGCAGGGACTGGGTGAGTTTGACAGGGCCGTCACGGTAAAGATCCCTCGGGATGAATGGCGAGACCGAAACTCGATTCTGAAAAAACAGAGAAAGACAGAGGGTAAAAAACCCCAAATATACCCTCCCCTCACAACCAATCACAGCAAGGAATACTGTACTGTCATAGGGTCAGTGCTGAGGGAGTGCTGCACTGTCAGAGGGTCAGTGCTGAGGGAGTGCCGCACTGTCAGAGGGTCAGTGCTGAGTGAGTGCCGCACTGTCAGAGGGTCAGTACTGAGGGAGTGCCGCAATGTCAGAGGGTCAGTGCTGAGGGAGTGCCGCACTGTCAGAGGGTCAGTACTGAGGGAGTGCCGCACTGTCAGAGGGTCAGTACTGAGTGAGTGCCGCACTGTCAGAGGGTCAGTGCTGAGGGAGTGCCGCACTGTCAGAGGGTCAGTGCTGAGTGAGTGCCGCACTGTCAGAGGGTCAGTGCTAAGGGAGTGCCGCACTGTCAGAGGGTCAGTACTGAGGGAGTGCCGCACTGTCAGAGGGTCAGTACTGAGGGAGTGCCGCACTGTCAGAGGGTCAGTACTGAGTGAGTGCCGCACTGTCAGAGGGTCAGTGCTGAGGGAGTGCCGCACTGTCAGAGGGTCAGTACTGAGGGAGTGCCGCACTGTCAGAGGGTCAGTACTGAGGGAGTGCCGCACTGTCAGAGGGTCAGTGCTGAGGGAGTGCCGCACTGTCAGAGGGTCAGTGCTGAGGGAGTGCCGCACTGTCAGAGGGTCAGTACTGAGGGAGTGCCGCACTGTCAGAGGGTCAGTGCTGAGGGAGTGCCACACTGTCAGAGGGTCAGTACTGAGGGAGTGCCGCACTGTCAGAGGGTCAGTGCTGAGGGAGTGCCGCACTGTCAGAGGGTCAGTGCTGAGGGAGTGCCGCACTGTCAGAGGGTCAGTGCTGAGGGAGTGCTGCAGTGTCAGAGGGTCAGTACTGAGGGAGCGCCGCACTGTCAGAGGGTCAGTACTGAGGGAGTGCTGCACTGTCAGAGGGTCAGTACTGAGGGAGTGCTGCAGTGTCAGAGGGTCAGTGCTGAGGGAGTGCCGCACTGTCAGAGGGTCAGTACTGAGGGAGTGCTGCAGTGTCAGAGGGTCAGTACTGAGGGAGCGCCGCACTGTCAGAGGGTCAGTACTGAGGGAGTGCTGCACTGTCAGAGGGTCAGTACTGAGGGAGTGCTGCAGTGTCAGAGGGTCAGTGCTGAGGGAGTGCCGCACTGTCAGAGGGTCAGTACTGAGGGAGTGCCGCACTGTCAGAGGGTCAGTGCTGAGGGAGTGCCGCACTGTCAGAGGGTCAGTGCTGAGGGAGTGCCGCACTGTCAGAGGGTCAGTACTGAGGGAGTGCTGCACTGTCAGAGGGTCAGTGCTGAGGGAGTGCTGCACTGTCAGAGGGTCAGTGCTGAGGGAGTGCCGCACTGTCAGAGGGTCAGTACTGAGGGAGTGCTGCACTGTCAGAGGGTCAGTACTGAGGGAGTGCCGCACTGTCAGAGGGTCAGTGCTGAGGGAGTGCCGCACTGTCAGAGGGTCAGTACTGAGGGAGTGCCGCACTGTCAGAGGGTCAGTACTGAGGGAGTGCCGCACTGTCAGAGGGTCAGTACTGAGGGAGTGCCGCACTGTCAGAGGGTCAGTACTGAGGGAGTGCCGCACTGTCAGAGGGTCAGTACTGAGGGAGTGCCGCACTGTCAGAGGGTCAGTACTGAGGGAGTGCTGCACTGTCAGAGGGTCAGTGCTGAGGGAGTGCCGCACTGTCAGAGGGTCAGTACTGAGGGAGTGCCGCACTGTCAGAGGGTCAGTACTGAGGGAGTGCCGCACTGTCAGAGGGTCAGTGCTGAGGGAGTGCCGCACTGTCAGAGGGTCAGTACTGAGGGAGTGCCGCACTGTCAGAGGGTCAGTACTGAGGGAGTGCTGCAGTGTCTGCGTGCTGGCTGATGTTACCTGAGCAGTGAGGTGATCACTCCGATACTCGTGCTGGATATTGGTTTGTGGTGGGGAGTGGTCCCGGGGCGATCCTTTCCTCAGCGGGTCCACTGTTGAGTAGAGGGGGCTGCTGTCATCCTCGTGCTCAGTCTCGGGGCTCCCTGCATCCTCCTCGGGGGAAGACAGAAGCTGCCGACTTTCCTGCCACTCTCTCACACTCTGAGCCTGGGCCATCAGGGTGAGTGCCATCAAGCGAGCCGCATTCTTGGGTGGAGGGGGAGGGGGGAGGTGTCTCATTCCAGAGACACAAAGTGAGGCCATCGACTGATAATAAACCGGAGACTGATCTGTCAACAGAGATAAAATATTCAGTTCAACATCCTTAGGGTCCCCATCACTGAATCCCCCACTATCAACATCCATGAGGGTCACCATCACTGAATCCCCCACTATCAACATCCTGGGGGTCCCCATCACTGAATCCCCCACTATCAACATCCTGGGGGTTACCATCACTGAAACCCCCACTATCAACATCCTGGGGGTTACCATCACTGAATCCCCCCACTATCAACATCCTGGGGGTCACCATCACTGAATCCCCACTATCAACATCCTGGGGGTCACCATCACTGAATCCCCCACTATCAACATCCTGGGGGTCACCATCACTGAATCCCCCACTATCAACATCCTGGGGGTTACCATCACTGAATCCCCCACTGTCAACTCCCTGGGGGTCACCATCACTGAATCCCCCCACTATCAACATCCTGGGGGTCACCATCACTGAAACCCCACTATCAACATCCTGGGGGTCACCATCACTGAATCCCCCCCACTATCAACACCCTGGGGGTTACCATTGACCAGAAACTGAGCTGGACCCAGCCGTATAAATACTGTGGCTCCCAGAGCAGGTCAGAGGCTGGGAATCCTGCGGAGAGTAACTCACCTCCTGACTCCCCCAAAGCCTGTCCACCATCTACAAGGCACAAGTCGGGAGTGTGATGGAACACTCCCCACTCGCCTGGATGGGTGCGGCTCCAACAACACTCGAGAAGCCCGAAACCACCCAGGACAAAGCAGCCCCACTCGATCGACACGCTAACCACCAACACTCACTCCCTCCCCCACCGACGCACAGTGACAGCCGTGTGTACCATCTACAAGATGCAGCGACTCACCAAGGCTCCTTAGGCAGCACCTTCCAAACCCACCACCTCCACCATCTAGAAGGACAAGGGCAGCAGATACCTGGGAACACCCCCACCTGGAGGTTCCCCTCCGAGTCACTCACCATCCCGACTTGGAAATATATCGGCCGTTCCTTCACTGTCGCTGGGGTCAAAATCCAGGAAACTCCCTCCCTAAC